>NW_013666012.1:15213-35953 GCF_000517525.1 Limulus polyphemus | reverse complement strand
TCTTGCCTTACAAATCTTTTGACATTCTTTGTAAAGGTTACTGCTTATGTAGATGAGGGTAAGGATGCAGATTTAGTGTATCTGGATTTTCAGAAAGCATTTGACAAAGTGCCACGTTAAAGGCTTGTAAAAAGAATTATCTCTATAGGTGTGGGGTATAAGTTAGCAAATTGGGTAAAAGAGTAGCTGGGTGGAAGAAAGCAGAGGGTTGTTACAAATGGAGTTCAGTCAAACTAGATTAATGTCACAAGTGGGGTACCTCAGGGTTCAGTCTTAGGACCTTTGCTCTTTTTTGATTTACATCAATGACATAGATGAAGGAATGGTCAATAATTGACTTAAATTTGCAGATCATATTAAGGTCTTATTGTTGCTAGCTGTGAAGAGGATACTGCTGATTTACAAAAGAATTTAGATCATTTAGTGAGTTTTGATTATAATAAATGCAAGATAATGCATGTGGGTTATCATTATATGAATTATAAGTATATCTTGGATGGGAAAAACCTTAACAGTGTTATGAAGGAAAGGGATCTTAGTGTAATAGTCAGTCTCTAAAGCCATCCAAGCAGTGTGCTGTTGCTAGTGGTAGGGTAAATAGGATTTTAGGTTAAATCTACAGAAGTAGTGAATACAAGTTTAAGGATGTTATGATTTCATTGTACAGCTCACTGGTTAGACCACATTTGGAATATTGTGTTCAGTCTTGGCTCCTTACCTTGGAAAGACATTGAATTGTTTGAAAGGGTTCAGAGAATGGTGCCTGGGATGGAGGGGTTTTCATACAAGGAGAGGCTGAAATCTCTCAAACTGTTTTCTCTTCAAAAAAAGAAGAGTTAGGGGGGATCTGATTAAGGTGTTTAAGATTGTAAAGGGAATTGATAGTGTTGATGCAATATTTTTTTCATATTTAACAGTGAGAATAGTAGGACTAGGGGGCACAAATATCTCAATTATTTACTGCTTCTTCATAGAACTTAAAACATATCAAGAAAAGGCTTGATAGTAATAAACTGAATTTTGTTTAAATAACAGTTTCTTCAAAAGAATTGTTTCAGTACATCATCTGAAGTGATAGCATTACTGAATAAAAAAAAATGTGCTGAGCATCTGGTATATATTATTTATTTAGAACATTTGACTCATATTCTTAAAGTTTATTGCAGAGGCCTTTATTTTGTGTACAATAAATGTTGAGTTAAATAATTTTGAGCACTGATGGTTTTGAATAGTTAATGGTTCGGAAAATGTTAAGTAGCTATACTTATTTTGTAATTTCAATGTGATATTTCAAATATTGCATAATTTTTTAATATTCAGGATTCTAGCCTGCACTTTCAAGATGAAGAAAAAAGCAGAACTGCTATAATGGTAGGTGAATCCATATCAAAATTTACCTGAATATTATTGTAAATATTAGGAACCTTATGTCCGCCATTTTTCATCCATCAAAAATGTTGATGGTAAAATGAAATGAATGTATAAAGCAGTTAAAAAAATGCAGTGCACCATTGTAGGTGTTATATAATTATATACATTTAAGCTACATTTGCTGATTAAATTGCTGTATATTCTGGGAGAGGATGGTACACAACCCAGCTACATTCTTTCAAATTGACAATATGGTGTGAATGCATGTCTGTTGTTTCAGTTTCTGTCATTTGAGAATATTGATAGGTGTGGCCACTTTTTTATATGTTTTCTAATTTTGTTAAAAGTTGGGACATTTGCAAGTAAGTTATATATGTTTTCAGTGGGAACTACAAAACTCTCACAGAATTATATAATTTTAAGGTATATTAACAACACAATAAACTAAATAATATTTGTGTTGAAGTACTGCCATGATGGTGTATTTAAATAATTAGATTACTATATACATATCTAATTCACAAATAATTCATACTATCTTACATGTGTAAAAAGGCATTATTTAAATGTTTGACATGGTAAAACAAAATTGTTAAGTGGATAAGAAATATATTTTTTAATTTTTACTACTGCCAAAATCATTTGAACAAAAGAAGCTCTAAGACTGATACATTAAGCATAGGACTCTACATCATATGAATAAAACTAAATCCTGAAAAACCTTAACTTGTCATTTTAATGGAGGATAATTAAAATTTGAGTCAGGCCACATATTAGGATTCAGTAGTGTTTATTTCCCACATCCCAATTTAAGATATGTTTATTACTGGAAACATTCATTGGCTATTAAGATTACCTGTCAGTAATTTTTATCAGAATCAAGAAGAAAATTAGATAATTTAGATAAAATATTTTGTTAACATTTTCATTTTTTAGTAGTATTAACTCCTAATGATATTTGATTGACCAGATTTGAATTTTCACTGTTTGTTTATCTGATCAAACCCCGACATTTGATATTCGAAATCATAAACCTCCTACTGGTAGCTGAGTGACCAGATTTGAATTGCCACTGTTTGCAATGTTTATCTTGACCAAACCCTTAATATTTAATACATTAAATTACTGAGAACTTTTCAGTGCAGCAAAAACTTGTGTATGTAATGCAGAAAAGCAACATTATGTAGTTTATGCTAGTTCTTTTAACTGGCTTCAGTATGACTTTACATAAAATGAAACATATCAGTATATCAAGCCACAGCTTGATTTTTATGTTTGTTTTTTTCCAGTACTTTCCTTTTTTTTTAATATACACTGTAGTAAATTATTTAATTTCTGCAATATCATAACATTCACTAATTGAGTTTACACGTTGTTATATTATCTGAATACCTTATAAGATATCTGCATATCTTTTGTTTTTGGCTTAGGAATCTTTGCTTAAGCACGTACAACAACAAAAGTTTTGAGTATGACAATTATTTAGTTAACAATAATGGTATTTATATCTGCCTTATTTTGCATTGGAAAATATTTTTTTCTTCAATTAAAGAACTTTGTTTCTTAAAAGGTAAATCTTGGTTACTTGGTTATCTGTTTTCAGACATATTTTTATTGATATTTTAACAAATCCATCGGTGAAAAGAACCAACATAGTGTTCTAATGTTGGAGATGATAGTCAAATACTGTATGGATATAATGATCTTAGCAGTGTTTTCTGTAAGAAAAAATAAAGGTTGATGTGGTCTTTCATCATTTCAGATAGATGACCAAAACAGCCTTAATGCTTCACCACCCCCATACTCCCAAGTACCAGGAACTGTGCCTATTCATCAAGGAAGAGGGTCAGGCCCACCACCCTCTTATGATGAAGTTGTCAACCCTAATGGTAAAGCACCTTGATGGTGACACTATGAAGTTTTTTATGAAGCTGTAAAGTTTACTGATGAGACATCTTGAAGAAGAGTAAATAAAGAGTAAACTTTATTACATATACTGTCAAACCTAAACTATATAGAAGAGTAATTGGTTAAAAGTCACTTTTAAACTGAATAAATCCATTAAATATAGGGCTCAAATCTTTTATTTGTTCATTGAGCAGTAGGTACATATTGTACATTGCCCTAAAAAAACCTTCTGCATGTCCCTATTAGGCCTGCTTGTATTTCCCAAAGTAAAGTTAATTTTTTCTTCGAAATATATTATCACCATTAAACCTTATGCCTAGACTTAATTTTCACATTCATTAACATCAACTTCCTGAGACGTATAGCCTTTGTTATGGGTAAAACAAAAATTACTGTGGATATAACTTTCAGACTCTATAGACTTTAAAGTTTGATTCTTTAGGATGAAAAACAAAATCCTTTGATTGGTTATATTAATATTTCTGGTGACCACAACTTTGATTCATATCTTGACAACCAAAAGTAAAATCCTTAATAACCAACCTTTCAAAAGTTTGTCAAAAACAGCAAATAAAAAGGTTACTTGGTGATAAAAATATTTTAATGAAAAAAAGACAGATGCCACACTAAAGGTGGAATTCATGAAGTTGAACAAGAACAATTTTGTCTAATTCTGAAATCAGTTTGTTCAACTTCTGTTCTGAATTTATAGCTGAGAGTAATTTGAGGATGATTTTTGTGTGCTTTCCGATGAAATTTTTATATTACAAAGTTTCAGACAGTGTTTACATTGGTTAAATCAACGTGAAGATGTGCTTTTTTATTGAATAATAATAATCATTACCATCCAGACTTGTATTTTCTAGTATTGTAATTACAGTTTATCATTTATTTTTAATATTAGAACATAGATCAACTGTGTTACCTGTAGGTTGCTGCCATGTTAGAACAGTTTGTAACTGCTCATCAAGCAGACCAGACTGTTCAAGTGAACAAGCAGAATGCATTCCAGAGCAGGAAGATGTAACAATTTTGTGAAATCAAATAGTCCATATCCATTTGGTCTTCTGGAATTACCTCTTAAAATTTGGCTGTTGGATAAGAAAATGTGACAGTACTTCATTGTATCAGGTCTGCTATTTTAATGAACACTGAAAAACAAATATCATCGAATTGACACAACATTGCAGCATTGCAGTACGTGTTTCAAACATTTTGTACCAGTAATGTAACGACATGTTATGTAAAACAATTAAACTGAGTAGTTATATGTTTCTTGTAAAATGTAGCTCCTCCACCTACCTACCAGTCTTTGTTTGGTCAAGTTCGAGAAGCAAGGAAGAACTCAAATGGAGTTTTGGACTTTATTCGAAAGGTCATAGTGCTGATACTAGGAACACGTAAGCTGGAGAGTTTTCTTATTTTAAATTTTCTAGATGCCTTCAAATGTAACACAATATTATAAACAGGTTTGAGTAAATTACTGTATGCAGCATCTTGTAACATCTGTTTTCTCCAGAAGTTTACAGTTAAGCAAAAAATGAGATAATAATTATTTTAATATTTTGTTCGGGCATCTGAATAATCAATTTTAGCTAAAACGTGTTTTACATAAAACAAACTTGTTCAATGGGTCAAAAATGTTTTTTATATTCATTTGTTCTCATTTAATCAAATAAGATACAAGTTTTGTCTTGGGCTAAGCTTCCAAACATATTTCATTGTTCAGAAAAGTAACTGAAAGTTAGAAAAGCAGAACTTAGTAGTTGAACTCGACTTCTAAGATATTAAAAGTAGCAGACTAAAGTTTTATCCATTAGGAGTGAAACCACAAAACACTAATTCCCGAAAGAATCTGTGCTGTTAAAGAGTTTCTTGGATTTGTGACATGTAACAACAACTTATCAGTAAAACAAAAATAAGAAACTTGACCAATATGAATCAGTTACTACACTAATTGAGTAGTTTTACTCTGAAACATATTTATTTTTGAGTTATTAGGATTTGTAATATTTGATTTCAATAAATAAAGCCAAATTTGTTAGAAATTTAATGGGTTATATTATTTGCTTTCCTTTTGTCTGATTTTAATAATATTAGAGTTTGAAGGAAAAGAATAGGCTTTGTCACGAAAACAAAATTATCCCTTGAATTTTCTTTGTAACATATTTTAAGTGCAAATGCTTAGTTAGTCACTTAAGTTAATCTAACAATATACAAGATACCTGTGATTAGCAGAATTGTGTGTAGCATGTTTAATTCATACATTTTACATCTAAGAAATAGTCTTATAAAAAGAAATTATAAAATGATGTAAAATTATTTAATTAGTTTTTCACAAAATATAAAAAGTATTCATTGAATATTTCAAGTTTGAGTAATTATTAATAAAAAAAGTTAAATAAAGTCACGTGAGTGTAAACCAGTGGTAAACTGTTGATTCTGTACTAATTATAAGTGTTTATACAAAGCAAGTACTGTACCCAAATTGTTGTAGACATACGGTTCTAAAATGAAACAAATAAAGCAAATGAAAGAGGTTTAAGTATACATGTACAAAAGATACAAATAAGATATTTTAATGAAACCTAAGAAATGAATATAAAAGTGCCATACAACAGTATGGAGATTGTAAAGATAATTCATCCCATGTAAACCTTAGTATTCAAATTCGATGACGAGGAACCCACTTTGAGACTAATAATGGCTGGAGACGGCTTAAATGGGTAATGAAGAAAAACTTTAATATAAGTTTAACATGACAGCAAATGTACAACGTTTCGACAAGGTTTTGTCATCATAGTATGTTCTCAGAGAAACTTGATCTGATCATGATAAGTGTCTTCAATCAGTACAGCCTTCCAGTGGCTCAGTGTTATGTGTGTAGACTTATAATGCTAAAAACTGGGTTTCAATACTCGTGGTGGACACAGCACAAATAGCCTGTTGTGTAGCTTTGTGCTTAACTACAAACAAACAAAACAATTGACCAGTGTATGCAAAGTTTCTGTAATGGAAGTTAATATCCATTGAATATAACTTAAACACATGTTCAATATAGTACTGATATTTCAGAACATAAAATGATCTTCATTTTTATTAATACATACATGTATAATTAATTTTATTATGATTTAAAAAGTGACATTTGAAATTTCGCTGTATACACCTATTCCTCACAGACATATTTAGCAGGAAGCAACTTTACAGAAGCTTCACAGTTTCATGTGATATGATCAACAGATTGTGTTTTTGTATCAAATTAAGTTTTACAATTTAAACTGAAAACAAGTTTCTCCATGAGAATATTAAAACAAGATTCCACTGGTTAAACTGAACTTCAATACAATACATATGATTGAAAGTGCTTTTAAAAACATCATTTAATCATTAACAGGTTTCCAAGAGTTGTGTGAAAGCTACTAAAAGCTGTCATAATTTTAGTTCTGAAACTGGTGAATGTAAACATTCAATACAATAATTTAATCCTATAAATACTACCTTGTGTTGCAGACTTTGCTAGGAAACATTTATTTTCAAAAACCCTTTATTTATATATTTATATATATGTATATCCTGAAGCAGTGTGTGTAAAACATTTTTTTATAATCTTACTGTAGCGAATTTCAACCAATTTTAAATGGTAAAAATTAAAGGTTGCATTTCACATTTTGATTGATTTCTTTCACTGTAAAACATGTTACAATGAATACTTGTAAAACCTTGTCACATCACACAGTCATTATTATTTAATTTATGGTGTAGTGAAATAAGTATAATGAAAATGTACTTAAAACTAATTATATTCTTTTAATTTAGGCATTTGATGTGTTATTAATAATTTTATACACCTATACCTATTGTATTTAGGCATTATACATGTGAAGTTTTGTGCACTTAAAACCAGTGGAATGAAAGGTGATAATGATTAATTAATTGTACATTTACCAAATGTGGGAGTTACTTTTTTATAGATCTCATAGTATTATGTACAATTATAAGACATGAAATGTTTTTCACAGTTTTTTATGCTTTTTTTTACTTCTAGTTGGATGCTCAGTGGTTATTGGAATTACTGTAGTAATTCCATTCTCAATGATCATCATCGGTAAGCTTCTAATATTTTTTATATAAAATATTGTGAACAACTTAAAAGAAAAAAGGTTAAGAGGAATTGTAGTAGTAAATATGCATATGTAAATGCAATTTTTGTCTTGTATTAAACATAAATTGGTGTTTAAGAAAGCATTATTAGGATTTTTTGTTTTGGATAAACAACACGATAAGATTATATTTTGTGTTTCAAAAGGTTAACACAAAATGATGGTTCTGGTTCCATTAGACATTTGCTTATATATCAGTTTGTGAAATTATAGAAATGTTGTGAAGGAGTTATATAACTACATTTTAGATTTTTAAAAAATTCAAAATTGAGGTAGTATTACAACCATACATTAGGTTACCTCAGTTAACTGTGGCGTAACTGAAAAAATGTAATCAAAATATAAAGAGAAGAAAGTTCATTAAATATATTTGTTGATATATTCCCAAGTTTTTTGGTACTACATGTATTCTTTTAGTAACAAAACTTCTTGAATGTTGTAACAAATAACATTTCTTCGTTTGATGAACAACTAAGTGACTGTTACTTAGCATACCTTTGTAAGTGTAAAATGTGGAGTTAATGATCCTTTTCAATGTATAGGAAGTTGCCAATGTAGAGACTTTTACAATAACTACAATGTGCATAGTAAGTAGAGCCAAAGGAGTCAGCTTTTGTTTTTATGATAATGCTATGATGTAATTATTTACCTATTAAAAAGTTAGTTTAATCTTATTGGTTAGCATGCTCGGACTATAAATCAAAGGATTTATGTTTTGTGGCACATTGCTACAAAAATATGCTCCACACAAAAATGATGATCAAATCCCACTATTCAATTAGACAAGAATTAATAATGGAAGTTGTTGACTAACTGTCTTCCCTCATTTCAAAATTAGGGACAGCTGTGGACAGGTATAGAAAGAATACAAATAAAGATTAGAAAGACGTTGTTTAATATAGTGTATATTTAAAATACCTAATATTAAGTATAAAAGAAGTTATTTCATCTTTCTTTATAAATGAGATATGTATAGTGAAATACTTACTGTGTTTAAAGGTGATTATTATATGCTAATAAGTGTTTTATTTGTAAGTTGTCCAAAAGATAAATGTTTCAAAATAATCAAAACAAATACATCTGACTGATACAAATAGCATTCTTAGTGATCTCTAGTTTAGACTCTGTAACTTAAATCCTAATGAAATGTGCAATATGGAAAGAGGGAAGGTTATTTTTTATACAGAGATATGGAATAGGATTGTTTTTAGCCATAAGAACATTGGTTTTATACACAAACACTGAGGAGGGAGGATGGGAACTTATGTAGTTATAAGAACATCAGTTTTAATACACAAACACCTGGCATTTATTCCCAAGGTCTAAATTTGCTTTAATGATGTGTGTATATATATAAAGTACTTTACAAGAAGATGAGCTTTCCTAGAAAAAAAAATTAAGCCAAATCATCATTCTTATGTTAATCAAACTTATCACATTGTCACCTTATTCTAATGGACATTTTAAAATGTTGAACCACAGTTCTGTATGTTCTGGTGTGTCACACATTCATTTGTTTAAGGTCATTGGTTGTACTGTATCACCGGATGCACTAAGACCTTGTAAGCTTCTCACCAGAAATTGGGGTTTCATGTTAACAAGAATTATTATTACATGCTAACATAATAAGATGATTGTTTTAGTTTTTGCTTTACAATTTTTAGGATCATCTTATATTGATGCCTGTCCAGCAGAAAATAAAATTCCGATATACCTTATTGTGGCTGGTGTGTTTGGGGTTTTGAAGAACATCCTGAATTTCTGGTCAAGGTGTAGAAGGACTGATGAAGAAGACCAGCTTAAACAGAATCCTCGAGATACCATTTTAAACTGTTTCCTTTTTGCATGGTTTATAGCAGGTAATAGTTTGACAATGGTGTCTTTATTATATTATTATGGTGTGAAGTTAATACTGGTGTGAAATGTTTGTCATAGTTTATAACATAAAAAGATGCCAAGAGAGAAATCTGAAATTCTACCAGATCATTTGAAAAGTGGAAGAAAAGTTAAAATAAAGCAGGATGGTTAAGATAAATGACTGATATTTGGAAACCACAATTTCATAAAATTCATAAGCACTTCTCTAAATCAAAACTGGAAAGACATCCATCTTTCATGATAACAAAAATTGCAATGTACCAAGTTTCTATAAAAAACTATTCTTGGTTATATGTACATAAGAAATAAATTACACTCAAGTTTTATGTTGAAACTAATCAAAAGAAGTAAAACTTAGTAGCTCTAGAAGACCTACTTGTTCTACATAGTGAAGTAAAGTGAAATAGCATATTGCTAGGTTACTATTATTAAATTAATTTCATAAAAAAAAAAACAGTTAAAGAAGCTAAAAAGAGTACTTCTTGCTCTATTGTCACAGTTCTCTAGTACTATTATTTCTTTCCAAACATAATTTTAGTAATTCTGACATTTAAAAACAACTATTTATGTTTTCACCAATGTCATTAGTTTATCTATACTGTTTGCAGAAAGTCGTGAAAGTGGAAATGCACTCTTATCAATTTTATGAGATAACAAAAATTCTATTTTATGCAAGAGCACTTCAATTTTTTGTGTTAAAAACTACAAACCTTGTCATGTGTAAAAAATGAATTCTCCCTTTTTTCAAAACTTAATTTTCAAAGTGTTTTTCTTTTCGTGTGTACATAACTTTTCTGAGTGTGAGGTTTTCAATAATTTTATACATGATGTTTAGAAACACATAGGTTCATAAAATCAATTTAATACAAAGATATGATACCCTGTAATCTGAGCTCTTTCAAAAGGTGGACCTTTCTTTTTCAAGGGCAAACTGGGAAGTTTGAATAATTGAAGTTATCTCTTACTATACACCAATGAAAAGCTAGAAGTCACTTTCTCTAACCATAACAGATTTCATAAGATCATCAAGATTAATTGTTTTAGATAGTAATAGCTATTTTTGTCATTTGTATTTCTAGTTCACAATCATTTTTTTGAGAATTTTAAAGCCACAATTACCTTCAAGCTGTTCCTAGCAGATATGCTTCTTTTTTCACCTTTTTAATATAAAAAAACCTTAAATTGGAATTTTTCATTATTTTGTGGTGAGCCAGGCATGATGTAGTGGTTAAGGTTCCAGACTATGATTCTGAGGGTCCATGTTTTGCATACTGTTGCCACATAAAAAATTAAAATAATTTTTCTCTGTACTTTGAGATCATGAATGTATTATAAGAGTGATACTCAAATTAGGCGTGATTTAATGGATTTCTATCATTTCTATTGTCAGACTGGCCATCCACCCATTTTGTACCAACTTGGTGAGAAAAATGTTGAAGTGGGGTACTGGGGCTGGAAATAAAAATACTAGTGATAGTAGGTTTGATCCAAGATTGTCTTGTCCGCTTTGATGTTTGTGTTAAACCAAAATAAGTATTTGAGGCTTGTTTCATTTTAGCTGGCTGATTGATTAAAAAAAAAAACCCTCAAATATCAAAATACCTTTTAAAGCTGAAGGTCCCAAACACCTAGGAAATGCACAAACTCTTTAAGGTGCAATGGTAGATGTTCAGAAATTATCACCACAGTGATAGGCTTTAAATATTTAGCCATCTGTTATAATGGGGTGCACTTTTTGCCTATTTGTGTAGAATTACATAGAATAGACATTTCTTTTGTCAAACATATTTTTATTTGTGAAACTGTTTAGATGGAATTTAAATTGGACACTAACAAGAATGATTTTGGGGGAGCAGATACTTCGCAAAATTTTCAAAATTATTTTGTAATTAAGCACTTTTTATTACAAACGAAAACATTATAAATGTATTAAATGTTGCAGATTCAAAAATTATTTTCAGCCTCATAAGTTATATTATCCTTGTGCATTGAATCTGGTCATGTATTAAAATACCGAATATATAGATCTCATAAAGTATTTCATTCATTTTATAACAATGTTTAGCATATATTTTTAAGTAATAATGCTTGCTATTAAAAACTTTAAAGTGATTCATTTCAGTTAAATTTTGGGACATTGTAAGACATCTTTACATTTAAGTGCAAGTCAAAAGCTTCTGTTCCTCAGATTTCATAAAATAAAAAAAGAGAAATATTGCAACAAACTCGAGTCTTACTGTCATTACGTTACCATAATGTCCCTTTATTAGCAAAAAATGTAACAAATTTGCTTTAGAAATGAAAAACAAGTGTTGTAGGATAGGTAGATGTTCATGCATAGATAATATTCCATATATACCTTTTAAAAGACTCAATTTGAATATAATTGGTCAATAATTTGCCCTATTGGAATCTGATTTGTACAAATGTTGCTTCAATATTTCATGAAATGGCTAGTTTGTACTTAATTTTTCTAATCATTTCAATTATAAATGCTTGTATGCAATATCTACATAAATATTTCATGAAATAATCAATTTATATATTAATTGGTCTGTAATTTTGATCATTACAACATGAGTTAAAGGACAAAAGTTCAAAGTTAATTGAAAGTTCATCCTTGCAATTAAATAGTTAGTGAAAAACTACAGTAAATGAAATTAGTTTCGACACATTGACATATCCTTTTCAGGTCACAGTGTCTTCTTTGTTTTGATAACTGATTAGAAGTTATAATTTTAGATAGAGTGAAGCTCTTCAGTCATACAATTTCCTTAATAATAATAATAATACCAGTAAATGTAAAGATCCACTGTCATTTGACCAAATAACACAGCAAGTACCAGTTTTATAAAGCATTACAATTTAATTATATTAAAGATGTTTTGCAATCTGCAGTAGTCATAACAAAACATAAAAATTAGTATTTTAAGATTCATTATAAAATGTTCCAATTAAGATTCAATGACCAATTATACATTGGTATAATCCCCAGGATTTGTGGGCTAGTGTGTCATAGTCTAATTTTTAACCCCCATCCTCTTTGTAACTTCTATTAGTTTTTGCTATTGGGTGTGAATTAGTATGAATACAGGAACACTTATATATATGTTCACCTTTCATTTGTTGGTGGGTTGTGGGTTTGAATATCATCACCAAACATGCTTGACCTTTCAGCTGTGGATGCATTATGATGTAACAGTCAATCCCATTATTTGTTTCCAAAGGATAGTCCAAAAGTTGATGGTAGGTGGTGTTGACTAGCTGCCTTCCCTCTAGTCTTGCACTGCTAAATTAGGGACAGCTAGTGCAGATAGCCCTCCAGTAGTTTTGCATGAAATTCAATAAAACAAACAAACATTTTTGGTAACCTATGTAGATCTCAGGAGAAAAAATAACTATATATTTTGCAACTAATGATGTTACTTTTTATAGTTAATTTCACTAAATCTTACAGGTTATAATATTTCTAATAATCTTTTTGATTAAGTTTTAAAAATTGACATTACTAATCCGGCCAAACCTTGTGAGATACTAAGATTAAGAGTGAAACGGTTGTTAACCCTCTCTCCATGGGCATCTTTTTATGTGCATGTCACAAGGTTTTAGTGAGTTACATTTAAAATTTAATTAAACTACTTTCTTTTCATGGTATACCAATAAATATAGGTTAAAAACGTAGCTAATAATTCATATTTTAATAGTATATAAGTTTTAAGTTCTTTCTTTTATAAGGCAATATTTAAAACAAATCTAGAATTTCTCCTAGTATGAGAATTGTAACATTTGCTCTCTAAGCATCCCCTCTTCTGTAATTTATTTACCACCCCTCCAAGAACTACAAAATTTTATATAAATTACTCATTATAATATTGTCATCACTCAGGCAAAGCATAATTTTCATAGCCTTCAATTTTATTTGGTTACAAAGCTATGAAATAGACAACCAGATTAATTTTGCTATGCTCACCTGTCACATCCTCTCTTTCAGAAATTGCCAATAGTTCTCTTTGACGCTCAAGGCTATAGTATTTATAACTAATAGAAAACCAATATTTTCATCTATCAAATGACATATTATATTACATTGTTTTCTGTAAAGAGAATTGTCAATTTCGCTTTCAGTTCAAGTTTGATTCTCACGGGAAACACATTGATGAGCTTAGATGAAGTTTTAACAGCTCTTTTTGCATAATTAGAAAGCCAATGAAATTATAATAGTTATGGGACATTATCTGCTTTTTGCTCATCATTATTCTCTGTTATTTGGTGCATTATTCAATTAATTAAAAAATTATTTAGTGCAGTACTACCATTAGTATATAAAAAGTAGAGTTTAGAACCAGGTAAGTACATTTTTTCTTTTTTTTTTCTGTGTGTATTTATTATAAAAGTAATTAAAATGTCAAAATATGAATTTTTTTTTATGTTAGTTAAGGTTAGATTAGGTGAAATAATAATAGTATGATAATACTTTTGCAAGGTACATTCACAGGCAGCTTATGCATAACGTAATTTGATAGCATAACATGAGCTGCATGTTTGCTAAGTGATTTACAACTTATAATGGCATGAATAGTATTTAGACAGTGTTCACTGGGCAATAAAACAACAAAATTTAAGTATAAATACATTTATACTGTTATGAGTTTAAAACTATTTAGGATGAATAACTGTAGTTTCATATTACAATTTTAAGTCATTTTAAAATGACAGAAAGGGTAATTTAGATTTATTTTTATCTTTTGGGGGGAGGGGGTTACAAGATCAGTCACATTCGCCAACCTTGTATAAGGCTAGGGAACAATAACAGATAAAATATAAAGTTTTACTAAAAAAAGCGGGTTTGAAATTTATTTAGAAAGTTTTAGAGATTATGCAAATAAAATTTGAGATTTTTGAGACAAAGAAAAGTATTTTCAGTCTTAACGTGGAAATCACTTAGCCCTCGGACTAGTATAGAAAAATACTATATATATTCATGGACAAATCTTTAGTAAAAATATTTCATTAAAAAATCTGATTTTTTGTATACAAAAGACTTGTAATGTTTTCTGAAAATCTGTCAACTTTTGTGAAGATACACAAATTGTATTAAAAGTAGTAGCATGGAACCTATAATGAGTACAAAAGTGGTTATGAGGTCAGTCAGTTTGACTGACCTCATTACCAGAAAGTTAATAGCTTGAGTAGCTTCAGTGGATTGCAGTTGTTAAAGGTTTCAGTTTTATGGTTTATTAATTAAGTCTTCTAGTCGGTTATTATATACAAGATTGACTTCCTTAGTTATTACATTTGGGTTCTGATCTATTTAATTTGCTTTCATTTCATCAGAAGATCTTATTATTTAAAAAGTTGTTGCTATGAGAACTTTTGATTCAGGATTTATTGAATTGTTCCAATTTATGACACTTTTCACACCTCAGTGGAAAAATTGGTGATGTCTTTTTTCTTCAGAAGTAATTGTCACTAAGGGGCTAAGTATCACATGATTAATAAAATGTATATTAGTTAGTTGAAAGTTAGTTGTAGCCACCAAAGCACTGATTGATATGTGGTTCCTTCACCTCAAGCTGTGATTCTCAACCTGCATTTTGTGGATCCTTAGGGGTCCATGAGTTTTCTGAAGGGGACCACTAAGGTTTACATATGTAAAAAAAAAGAAGTAACAACACTATGTTTGATTAAATGAAAATAATATTTTACATAAAAATTCCCTTAACTTGTTTATGATGGTGCTGCTTTTATACACTGTAGGATCAGCTTCTGCAGATAGAACTTTCTGAGTATGGGGTTGTGCAAGATTGTCTATGGTTTGTGAAGAAGTCCAGAAGATAAAAAAATTTGAGGACCTCTGTCTTAAGGTATATGATGGATCCATGTCTTCACCAGGAATTGTCTTGCAATATAGTTGCTTTCACGTGAAAATTAAAGCATAACTTTTTTGCCAATTCACTTGATTTTGTCTGATAACAATGTTAGTTGTCACAGTCAGTGGCCACACCATGAAATAGTATAAAGGACAGAACTTATGTGAACAAAAAATGTGTAAAATTAACATACTGAGAGGTGTTTGTAAAGTATGAACATAATATCAATATTGCTTTCATAATAGGTGATAAATATCACAAAAATGAGATTTTTGGCAAATTGCTTGAAGAATGTTATATAATTAAGCCAAATGGCACACCTATATTACTAGATTTAAGGTATGTTACTAATTGACATAGTATATATCTATTTGAAAGCTTAAATGATATAACTATACCACAAACATCTTTACCACCAAATTGTCCGACTTAGAAAACATGAAAATGCTACGTTCAGCTTAACAGAGATACAGTTTGTAAAAACCACTTGAAAAATGTTAAATGTCTCAGAAGAAAGAAAGTACCTGTAATCCAACATTTGAAATAGGAAAATACCCTGTTTCAATAGTGAAAGCATGAAATTAGATCTCGTCCTCTCATTTAGAAATGGGAATCTAGCACTGGTCCCATAGTGAGAACATGAAGTTGATCTTATCTGTTATCTAGAAGCTGAAATGTAGCTGTTATTCCCACTGTGAGAACATGAAGTTAAATCTTGTCCACACATTTATAATTATTTACAATTAGAAGTGGGAAGTTATGTCTGGCATCCCTTGTGAGATACAAAAGGTTAACTGTGACCCTCATATTTTGAATCAAAAAATTATCTCTGAATATCATTCTCTTTCCTCATTTAGAATCATGAAGTTAGCTTTGCTCTTGTGGTTATGAAGCTGAAATTTAATTCAACATCCACCATAAGAAACACGAAGTTTGTTCTTATATTTGTGGCACATAAATCAGAATAGCTGTATTTTTGAAAGTTTAATTGTATCATATAACTGATTGCACTTGATTTTTAAGCTTTTTTCACATGCATCAGTTGTACTTGAAAAGATGGCTTCTACTTGGCTCTAACCTTTACATCTTCAAAACTTGTATCTATACTGAAGCACCGAGTTTTAAAGTTAGCTTAGGTTATGGTGTTTTATTTGTTAACTGAATGTACATGAGGTCAGTCCATTGGACTGACCCTGTATTCAAGAAGGAATGTTGACTATAATTCTGAACTTACTGTGTGTATCTACACAAAATGTGGCCAGCTTTCCGATATGATTACTTACTTCCACTTGCAATTACAGTTATTCTCAAGTTGACTGCTCTATAATAAGCAAATTTTCACTCACCACCTGCCTTGAACTGCCACCTAACTCCACATGTATACCATGTGGTTCAGCTGCATTTAAGCATGCACATTAGCATGCAACAACCCTTCTGTCGCAGCTGACTCTTTCTATGCATTGGAACCCAATCTTCACTTCTAAATCTGGCATGGCAGTGTTAAGATCTAGTGTTCGATTTCAAACATTTTTTTTCTTAGTGAATTTTGAAAATATTCAGTTATTGATTTTTTCATTTCAAAGTATTGTTTATAATCCATTATCAAATTGGATTTCTTCATTTGATTGTGAATTCTGTTTCTCACTCAATTGCTAGTAGTCAGTCAATATTTTTGAATTCACAATTTACTATGATGACTACAATAGCTACCAACAGTACCAGCATTGAACAGCCCTTGACAGATGCTGCAGGTGCAGTGTTATTGGCAGAGGAAGTGTTGGCTATGTTTTGTCGAGAGATGGCTTCTTTTAGCAGGCCGAAGGATCTCCTGATCTACTAGCAATTCTGTCATTACCTGCAGACTTGGAGAGCTTACACCCATTTCTTTGCTGTGCAGGCACGTTCTCAGCCTGTTGAAGCATCTAGAACTCAGACACCATTTGTAGACTAGATATCACAGGTATGTTGTGTTTTGTCTTTGTCACCCATGTCAATTGATCCATCCCCTTTCTTATTAACTGCAGCACCTAGTTCTGGGTTTTTGATTTCCTCCCTTCACCTGATATGGGATCCATGCCAAACATTTTGCAGAACAATTGCATGCAGAGGTTTGTATGCCACCCCACCCCACCATGTACTGCAGTGGCTCATGCACTTGCATTTCATTGTTCAGCAGATTCTTTCTTGATGGACAACAATTGGATTCACATCTTTCCCTTGGGGTTTGGACCCCTATACTTCAGAGCATTTTTGTCAAGTATAATTAGCTCACCTCCACTTCTCCCTTGCAACACTTCTTCATTATTGGTCATCCATTCATCTATTGTCCAAGTCTTTCTGTCATTCTCTTGAGAGATTTTTGGCAGAAGCCCATATCCTCCTACTCACCAACTTGTCCAGATTGTCTTCATCTGCCCTTTCCCTACACACTTGGCTCCTATGTTGCAGGGTATCTTTGTTTGGGATGCATTTTTGACACTTTTGTGCCCCCCCCCCCTCGACTTCCTTGCGAGATCTTCAGTCAACCCCCTTTTCTGAGATCTACAGACTTTGGTGGGCTTCCAGACACTTTGGAGTTGAGTCTGCTAGATTGCACACTTCCCTATCTTTCCATTGTCCCAACCTCCTCCTTCTCCAGTTCCCATTTCCCATCCTCCTCCTTCCTAGACCACATCTACACATTGTACCATTGTTAACCTATACCCTGTACAATGTCAACACTACTGTTGACTACCCTGTGGATTCAGGTCCTGTGGGAGCCAGACTCGCTTGTTTCTCAGAAATGTGGGAAAGCTTTACCACCAACTCTTGGGTCATTCGAATTTTGTCAGGACTCTCCCACCTTTTCCCCTGTCCCAATTCCTCCCCCCCCTTAAGATCCCGTTTCCTGCCAGCATATCACGGAAGAGGTTCAAGTGCTTCTCATCAAGGGCACTATAAGACAGGTTTCTCCTGTGCTTTCAGGGTTCTTTTTCAGACTTTTTGTCATCCTCAAGAAGACTGGGGATTGGCATCTTGTCTGAATGACATCCTCAATGTGCCTTGATTCACCATGGAATCCTAGCTGCCTCTTAGATGAGCCTTTCTTCCAGGGAGTTGGATAATAAGTTTCAATGTGTCCAATGCTTATCTTCACATCCCTATTGCCCCGGCTTCACTTAGTTTTTTGTGTTTTGCCCACGAGGATCACTTTTATCAATTCCATCATTTTATGGATAAATGGCTCCTTCTGACTCCATCTTTTGCAGAGTCTTCCTCACACACCCAACTTTCATTCAGAGAAAGGGATTAGGTGTGTTTGTTCATCAAGGTGGAGAAGTATATTATCCAACCCACTCAATATCTTGTTAATCTGGGAGTA
The DNA here is from genome assembly GCF_000517525.1 of Limulus polyphemus. Classification (NCBI taxonomy): domain Eukaryota; kingdom Metazoa; phylum Arthropoda; class Merostomata; order Xiphosura; family Limulidae; genus Limulus; species Limulus polyphemus. The sequence continues at coordinate 17,402 of NW_013666012.1, read as the reverse complement.
TTTTTTGACACGCATCTCAGTTGAGCCCAGCCTTCTATTCATCTGTGATCCATGAAGTTTTTAGTTCAGAGGGCACTATCAGCACCTTCTCTCTTTATAGGAGAGGTTCTTCTTTTTTGGAGACTTGGTGCTTATCCCTCTGGGATATCCCACATGTGTTCCATGAAGTGGGTATTACAAGTTCATTGGTACCTCATCAAAGACCATCTGGATTTACAGATATTTTTTCCTTTATTCCCTTCAGTCTAACTTCCTCTAGTGGTTAGGCAGGGACAACACAACAGTGGGTGTAACTATTCTTTCTACCCATCCAGGTGGCCATATCTTCACAGATGGCTTCTTATCAGGATGAGGTGTGTGCTCCATTGCACAGAAGATCTCAGGCCTTTGGTCTTAGGAGGAATTAGATCTTCACATCAACCTTTCGGTATTTCTTATAGTTTATGGGGCCATGGATCATTTTCTGTCATCTCTGCGGAACAAGACAGTTGTGATTCATTATGTTAATTCAACAGTTGTCTCTTACATCACCAGTAAAGGGGGCACTTGATCCCAGTCCTTATCTTCCTGCATTCTAGATTTCCTCTTCTGGGCTCGCAGCCATCAAATTCGTTTCCTGGCTTTTTATTTACTGGGTGCCCTCAATCTTGTTGCAGATTGTCTATCCCATTGCAGCAAGATTCTACCCATGGAGTGGTCTCTCAATCCCCAGGTATTCCAATGGCTATGTTCCCAATTGTATATTCCCCAACTAGATGCATTTGCCTCTCTTTTGAATACCTAGTTTCCTCTCTTTTGATCCCCAGTTCCACATCTTTTTGCTTTAGCTGTGGATGTATTCAGCCAAGATCGGAAGGGCCTTTCCTTTGTGCATACCCTATTATCAGTTTTCTATCCTGAGTAATTTCTCTCATCCAATCTACTCCATGTTGGACCCTTCTTGTGGCTCCTTTCTGGCTGGCTCAGCCATGGTTTCCATCCCTGTCACTTCTCCAGGAACAACCTCCGTTACCTCTCCCTCCCTCCCGGTCCCTCCTTCAACAACCTTACTCAGTGGTGCTTCATCCCTCATTCCCACACTCCAGTTTCACATGTAGCTTTTGTCCAGTCCCTTAGGAGGGGATTTGGGACTACCCACACATGTAGCATTCCTGTTTTCTCACACTGTCTGTTGTTTCCTCTGTGTCTATGTATCAACATAAATGGAGAATAGTCTGTTGTTTGTCTATCCAGCATGGATTCTCTCCTTCCCTTCTTCATATATCTCTTTTTATATGGTTATATGACATGGGTCTGCTCTTTTCAGCCATTATGGACTATAGGGTGGCCTTGTCATCTCTCATTCATTTTACTGTGTGTTTTCCTCTCCAGTTATTTCCCTTCCTTCCATATTCCATATTTACTCCTGCTCTGATCTGGATTGTTTCCTGTGTCCAGTCCATGCTTTACAGTGTTACATGTAATGCACAACACCCTTCCATGGCTCTAGCTCCCGTTTGTTTATCTAATACAATCTGTCCGTTTCTCGTGATATTCTCCTATCACCCTTATCAGTTGGGTTCATCAGGTTATCAGTATTGCTTATTCCCCCATTTCTCCTGAAATTTACCAGTTGTTCTTTGTATCGTCCCATATGATCTATCACCTCCCAATGGCCTTGGCTGCTCATTTCCATCATTCTCTGGAGGAGATTATCCAGGCTGGTGTGTGGACTACTCCTCATACCTTGATGTCATGCTACTTGCACTATCTGGCAGTTTCCTGCTCAGCTGGATATCATATTCTCCTACACTGGTACAACTCTAAATGGGTAAGTTTTTGTTTTTTTTCAGGGACCTTCTTCACATGTTATGGATCCTGCTCTGTGGGAGTGGTGCCTGTCCAGGTATACTGATATCCAAAATCTACACTGTGATATCTATAAGGTCTATCATGTTCACTGTTGAGATGAGGTGATCCACAAGACTGCTTGCAGGTTCTTCCTCGTGGTATATTGTATCATAAATATGTTCGTACCAGACCATATACTCATAGACTAACATGAGTAAAGCAGAAGGAGATTGCTGCCTATCTCTAACATTCCTTAGATTGCCAGAATTGCAATGGTGTGCTTTACCAAAATTAGGGTTTTGTGGTCACTCATTCCACTTTCTCCAGTGATGTCTTTCTTCTGGACTCTCCATCTTTCC
>NW_013666012.1:2575-15192 GCF_000517525.1 Limulus polyphemus | reverse complement strand
CCAAAATAGGGTTTTGTGGTCACTCATTCCACTTTCTCCAGTGATGCTTTCTTCTGGACTCTCCATCTTCCCCCCTTTTTTTCCAGTGGAGTAAAGGAGTCCTTACCACTTCCCAGCTCCTAGCCACTGGGGTGATGGATCATGGAGGAATCCTCCTGAGTTTGTACAATTCTACTCAGTCTTGAGTAGGGAAGTGATGTTCTGCCTGTATAGAAGGTGTGACTATCCTCTTGCCACAAGTCTGATGTTTTATTCCAAATGCCACCAGTCTGAACTGGATTTTTCCATCTATTTTACAGTTCGCTCCTCCAGCTGGGAACCCTCACTCCTGCCACTGCCTGGATATCAGTTCCTGGGCAACTTTCTTAGGAGCTGGACCAGCCAACATATGTTCTCACATATGAGTGGGCTGGAAACTTCCTACTACTGCAGACTGGATGTTACATTCACAATGCGGATTAGTTTTGGACTGGGAGTGACCTTTCCCCATTGCATTTTCACCTTCCTGATATACATTCCCAGGTTTAATGTTCCAGGTTTTATTGGATTTGCATACATGCTGGTTTATGTTCTCAGTACGGAGGCTCCTCTTCACCTTCTGGTTCCTACACCTCAGGTGAATGGTTCAGGACCCTCCTCTTGCCAGAGGCCAGTCGAGCTCCTCCTGGTACCACTGGTCTGGACTGGAGTTGACCTTTTGATTGATTACAGTCGAATGAGCCCTAGCCACTCTACACACATTCCTCTTCCTTTTGGATTTGGGATGGATCACTTGTTCTGCACTTTGATTGTGATATGACACCAGTTGGCTCGACTTGGGTGATGAGTATACCTAATTCAGATGTAGTGCAGTCTCCCATGGATGTGTTTCCTTTACATAGAGGTGGCACACTTGTTGGGTGCTCATCAGATGCTTTTGAAGGGTGCTCATCTAGGTAATTTTCCACTGGTCCCTCCACCTACTCAATTTGGGATTCTAGCTGTAATTGTGAATGAAGGTAAGTAATTATATCGGAAGTTAAAAGTTTGCCCACACCTCTTCTCAAACTTCTACCCATCCTTCCTACTTCTGGTGTTGTTTATTGTGCCTGATCTCAAAGTGAAGATTGGGTTCAACTACATAGGTGGAAGTTCAAGGCTAGTGGTGAGCGAAAGATTGTGCACTAGAGAGTGGTCAGAGTGAGAATAGCTTTAATTGTGAGAGGGGGTAAGTATCTATCAGAAATATATTTTCAGTGTAGGAAAATGTTAACTTTAAGCAAATGTATAAATCTGTTATACCCAAAAAATTTGATGTTATTACAAATATATTTGTAATCAAAATATGTCTGTGAATTAATGACATCAGTCTCACTTAGCCTCTGGTAAATCAGAGTGCAAAGTGATGTTCATGTGACAAATAAAAATACTTTTGTCCATCTTACAGTTTGCATATTGTATTTGCATAATGTGTAGAACCTCCAAAATGCATATCTACGTTTTTTTTAATATCTCTGTATGTTGTACCTGGTATTCAAACTCCTATACCACAAACTGTCACTAAATCAGCAGTGCAGGGTAAAATGAATAGTCGATAATTCTGACATCAAATTTGTAATATCACATTGATTGGCACTTTGTAAAAGGTTGTAGTATGTGAACTTTGACCCCATCCATGCACACAAAATTAACTAGATGAGCACAGTAACACCGTAAATATGTGGTTGTAAAATGATATCTCCCACAAAGCAAACATTCTTATTTGATCTGACTTCTCGAGATTTTGGAATCAGCATGGACTCTCATAGCTCAGCTACAGAATAAAAATAATACCAAATACAGTTTCAGCACACATGTGAAAGGAAACTGGATTGTAATAATGAAATATAAACTTAAAGTACATTTAGACCAAACTTATGCATTAGATAGCTGTATAACATCTAAGAAAGACCTTTTCATCAAGCTGTTTGCTTGATATAAATGAAATTGCAAGTTTCTGTTTAAGTTAAAAATAGTTTGAGTTTTAAGAAAAGTCATTTCTTTTATTATAGGTTGTGTGTGGATCTACAAAATATATGAACCTGAATATGATGATGTAAGTAGCCCATACTACTGCAACAAGACTGTCTATTTATTTTCCTTTTGGTTGGTGACATCTGCCTACATAATCCTAGGCCTTTTAACAGGCTGTTTATGCTGTTTAACAGTTTCATCAGTCTTTTCTAGCCCTGAATAATTAAAGGAGCAGTCTCCCATAAACCATAAAAAAATGCCATCAGGAGTCCATTGCTTACAATACCAGAAGGACCTACTTGTGTATTTTGCCTACTTTTGCCAGATAGTACTTATTCATAGTTTCTAAGCAGTTTCATGATTTTTATAATTCTAGAATTTGAAAGCTTTCACTAAGGTTCATTAAATTTATAACTATTGTAAATAGCCTTCTATGCACTAGTAAGTTTGAGATTGTAAATCTGTTGGAGCTATGAAAACCATCTAATGCAGGATACATCCTTGCAACTGAGTGTATTATAATCCAGTTACTGAAGAAATCTCTTTTGATAGAGAGAGGATTTGTTATTAGTGTAAGTCTTTTTGTTGAGCTTTTGTATGAAAGTAAATATTGAATTAAAGGATAAGTTATGCGCTGAGAAGTAATATTATGAAAGTTACAACATTCAGACCTTGTTGAGGCTCATTATATGTGTGTGATATTGTATGAGCAGGGGTAACCCTCATGTGCTTAAAACTACCAATTTGTAACTGGTATAATAAATTTTGTATAAATCAGTAACTTTAAGAAGTTACTCATTTCTTTATTATCATGAATAGTAAATAGCTTTATGTTCTAAATACATTTTCTTTGTGTTCCTGATGTCTCATGCCCAGGTTGCTAACTTCTAGAGTTTTGGATTGAATGGTAACTGGGATATTTCCATTAATACAAAACAATATATTTGTGTATTCTTTCATCGTAAGTCTTAGTATCTAAATCATTCTGTTATGAATACATTATAATTTATGTTACTTTAAGTGGTGGACTGAAACTTGGAGTATGTCTGAATATATGTTTTTGTTTCAGTGTTTATATGATGTTTTATCAGCTTGTTAAGATAATGTTTTTCAACATTGAGACTTAAAAGGAAATGGTTGTTGCTTGTTAAAATAATAACATTTCAGGCTGAAAACCACAATGAAATTTTGAACTTCACTGTTAGCATGAAAGTGTTGATACTGTGTTTTTGTGTGGTTGTTTAACAGAACTAGTGAGTGATACATAAACCAGAATACCAGTATGATTTTTTCAGAAGTTGAGTCACAACTGTTAGCACTTGATTTCTAAGCTTTTCCATGTGCATCAGCTGCTCTCAAAAAGAATTTTGTACCTTGTGTTATACAGGGTCATGTGATTTCCTTCCATCTAGATTTAATTTCACACACAAAATTAGATAGTTTTTTTTTTTTCTTTACATAGTGATTTCAATTGACTTTATTGTTAAGTTTGAAGAAAATACTTATTAAACAATTACATATTTACAAAGTTCAGTAAATGCACTTACTAGCTGATTTTGATCAGTTAAAAGACATTTACAAATTTTTGTAACCTTTCTGACTTTAATAAGCATTTTTATTGATTTTTATTATTGAATGTTAGTACTGTTACTTTGCATACATTTTAGGTACTAAAGATAAATATATAACCTATTAAATAAAAATGATTATCTGAAGTTATGCTTTACAACCTAACTAAATACATCTTCAGTTGAAAGTAGTATGATTGAAATTAAAACAACCTTAGCTATGTATAATTAATCTGCAACACAAAAATGGTATGTTTGAAATTCATTTAGATGTAAGTAACTAAAAATTCTAGAAGGTTTGAAATGTGTTTTAAAAACCACAATTTTCTGGTATCCTTTGCTAAAGGAGAAACAACCTTTATTATGTATATAGACATTGTTTAAACTACATACTTAACACTGTCTGATATCCTAAAGTTTGTGTCTACTATATATATATACACACACACACACAGCCAAAGAAAAATATCCTTGGAACTATTTGTATTTGTAGAAATTTACTTCAGTTTAGAATTCTGATAACCAAAGATAAAATTAATATCAGAAAAGTAGTTCTTACTTCTAAGACTGATACATTTGTAAATATTTTGGGCACCTTGGACCCCATGAAAAACAAAAGCTTCATTACCAAACATTTTACATAGCATGAATGTTTTAACTGATTGGTTAAACATTTAGTGACATATACGTTGAACACAATATTCTTGAGTATTTGTGACCCAAGTATCATTGATACTAGAGGGTTTTTTATAAATAATAATTTTTTTTTTAGCATGTACATTTTTATTATCATGATATCTATTAAGTTGTATGTTTGCTTCATAATACTGATTTGATCATAAGTAGGATACAACTTAATTTGATTGTTACATGTAACTCTGGAAAAATTAGCAACGTGTGTAATTTTGTATGTAAATATGTAGTGTTATTGTGTGTTTTTTATTATGTCTAATTATATCTCAACCCATAAGCAAACTTACAGTTGTTAATGAAAAGTTTTCCATTCCAAATATCCTGAGAGATTATACTTTGTATGAGTGCTAATTGTGTTTTGATAATGCATATCTGTATTAAAAAACTAAACTTCATTGTTTAGTGGCATTAGTTTGGCAAATCTTTTATCCATTATTACAGTCGTATATAATATTTGATGCTTTAATTATTTTGGACAGTAGCATGTCACGTATGCTAGGAGTGGAATTGGATGTTCTCCCTTTTGACTAGTCAGTGTTTTATAACTTAAGATTGGTACATAATACTCAATAATTAACATAAGTAAAGTCAAAGTGATGCATTTTTTTCATATTGTTTGAATGTACTTTTTACCCCTTTATTTTGCCTATTGTGTCTATAGTATAGTAAAAAAAATACTGAACATTTTGGAAACCTACAAAAGTTATTTTAATACGTGTTAAGTTCTTAATATTTTACAGTATTTTTTCATTTTCTATAAATTATTTGTTGAACTAAGATTTTGAAACTTGTAACTAAATTTTTTGTTTTTATGAAATTTTTTTTTACTGTGTCGATCCATTAAACTGAAGAAAGAGAACTGTTCAATTTTGTGGTTTTAAAATATGACATGAACCAACATTATAACATAAGTACTGTGCCAGTCTAGTCATAATCCATTATAAGTGAATGGTTTTTTGAGTTCCTCATGTTTTCCAGACTGTGAAGCATTGTTCTTAGAAATAGTGAAGTATTATTTTTGCAAGAACTCGTATGTCAATAAGAAGAGAAGAATAAAATGAATCTGATCTGAAGGTTTATATCATGTAATTGCGACTATGAATAAATGTGAGAGTAATATATACTTTAATTGAAAGGTCAGTTTAATTATTGATTAAGGTGTCAATTATATGTCTTGCATATTTATTATAAAATATTTTGAATTTGGTTAATATCAAAATATTAATTGTTAATTTAGGATATCATTTATATTTTAAGTTTTAATTTAATAATTGTGCACTTGAGCAGCCAGAAATTCACTGATTAAATTTGTTATTGAAAGTTTTATGGCAGTTATAATAATATTCTTATGCAGTTCTGATTAAAAAAAAACTAATCAATGCTTTCGTCCGAGAAAGTCAGTATTTGGTTAATTTTGGTAAATAAAATAATTATTTTATTCACTGTTTATTTATCAATAAAGCTAGGATATATATGGTATTAACAACAATAATATGTATGTTTAAAGGATATCTCATTTTTCTATGTTCAAAACAAGACTTAAAATATTTAACTTTTTTGCTGGGAGAAATTGCTAATTTGGTTAATTTTTGAATGTTTTAAATATTTTACTGCATTATATTTTTGTTGGAGTTTCCCAGATATTCTTTTGACAAATCACTAATTTATAATGATTAATGAAAAATGTAATTATTGAAATGTCATACATATGCAAGAAGTTATCTAAATTCTGACTTCCTTACCTTTTGTGACTAATATATTTACTATCTTTTTTCCACATGCAAAGTTAAAAGTACATTCTTTGATACAAGGTTGTTCTTTTGTGTGTTTTTCAAGTGTATTAATGTGACTATTACATCAATATATTGTACATGTTAATTTACAAATTAATGATATAATAGCAGATGTAGAGATTTTGGTCTAAAAGTGTATGAATTCATGATATTTGTACATCTTTAAGAAATAAGCGCACAAGAAACTTTATCAGCATTTTTATCGTAGTTTCATTTTTCACATGAAAGACCCAAATAAAATCAACTAAAAAATACACATCCACTAGAGAAAATATCTGTTAACAAACTGTTTAACTTTATTTCCTGTATATAAAAGCAGATAATGTGAAATGCTAAATAGATCACCTAAAAATAGGAAATCTGAAGAAATGATCAGAATTTCTTAAAGTAATATCTTCTTTTCTAACAAGTAAAAAACAAAAAAAGATGAATTATTAAAATATATGACTCTTTAGATATTAATGTGATTTACTTTTTTACTAAACTAATGTGACTCCAATAATATAAACCATGATAAAGTCTAACTCCACAATAATGGTATACCACCAAAGTTTCAACACTTTCACATGTCCTCTTCAGTCCGTGCATTTGGTGGTATACCATTATTGTAAACTTAAGCTTTATTTTAGGTTACTTTATACAGTATTGTGTATTTATGTACTACTATAAACCTTACTCTTTCAAGAAACATTTAATATTAAAGATGCAACTCAAAATTTAAAGCTATGTTAATTAATTTTAAAATACTCCCAGACTCCCAAGTACGTTTTTATTTTTTCAAGTACACAGACATTAATTTCCTATGTAAGAGTATGCAACCAAGTTTCAAGAAGTGTTAACAAATGCAAATATTAAAACAAGACTTCTAAAATATACAAAAGGGGCTGTTAGTCTGTCAAAAAGAGGTTTTATAGAGCTTTTGGCAGTCAGCAAGGCACAGGAAATGCAGATCAGAAAATAGCCTATTATTGGAAACTTAAAGATACCATGTCTAATCTGAATACACAAATATATGTGACCTTCATTATAAGTAATTTGATAAGTTACTTTTATTTTTCCATAAAATATTTTGGTGCTCTGTTCAAAAACTTTTTTCATGGGTCAATTTTTGGCTCTTAAATTAATCTTTTGAAAGGTAAGTGTATTTTGTGGGCTAATGTCTTCACCTTGAAACATGTATACTGGCCCTTTAATGCCAAATGTAAGGCCATTTTGTTTTAATAGATTTAAGCTGATGCTGTATACAAAGCTTCTTGTGTAGAGCAATCAACACATGTGTAATATTTACCACCAAAAGATTGTGAATTATTGATTTGATCAGTCAAAATACCTTATTTAAAAGTAACATATTGTAACTCATGAAAATGTGCAGGTAAAAGTAAAATGAAAATATTCCATTGGATTCCAAAAGATGTATAAACTTCACTACTTTATATCAAAGAGGTGAATGGTTACAAAATACTAATACTTGGTTGTGTGAATTTAATGAAGCTCAAAGCTTTAGTACTATTACAGCTAATTTTAATATTTTTATTATTTTGTCTAGATTAAAGTGTGTAGATATAAATTCTTTAAAAGTATGTCAATTTGAGAAATCTGGTTTAAGAGTTAAGTGCAAATCTTTTGCAACCTTACAGGAATATAAATACATTTATTAATTTATATATACAGCTTTGAAATGTGTGCGTACTTAAATTAGACAATGAAGGGCCAAAAGTTCAATCTTGAAAACATTCCATCCAGTCCAACTACAAATTTGGCCAAAAATGTTTACTACAGTTTATACATACATGCTTAAAAAGTAATGCTTCAGTTATATTTACCAACCACATTTCAAATCACCACAAAAATGACTTTTGGATCAAGGTGTTCTGCTTTGTTTCAAGAACACTAAAATGTAAAAGAAGCTTGGTTCTGACCTCTAAGAAAAATAATAGCTTTACATTATTTATTTTGGATTAGCTGTTATCAAAGTGATATCAAGTGCCCTATAAATATAAAATGTAAAGTTATATATGCTGCAAACAAACCTCATATTGTTAGGCCAGATAGATTTCACTTTATACATCTTTGATCATTGCATACACCTGCTATTTAAAAAATATGTTCATTATAGTAAAGAAGCTTTTACTACGCTCAAATGAACACTTCTAACTTGAGTATACATGAATTTTTTTCTAAAAAGAAAAAAGTTGTAAATTTACATATTTACAACGATAAAATCTGAGGTTCAGTTCTCTGTTATGAACACACCACAGATAGTCCATTGTGCAGTTATGTGCTAAAAAAAAGCAACCCATCACAGTTAGTATTTTATGGATTTTCCATCAGCTACTGCATTTGCTAAACTTGAAACACTGTAATGCTGATATATTTTACTGTACATTTAAAACTAGTCCTAATCATGTGAAAGTATCTGGACATCTTCTTATTAGGCTTGTTCCATAATATTCTCTTAACTTGCTGAAAGGTCAGGTTTATTATAACCATTATCTTTGAGGAAAGATAATATTATTTTTTTATAATATATACTAATACTAACTTAATAGAAGAAAGTGCATAATAACATTGCTAAATACTTAAGTGGCATGCTTTATTAAAATAGAAAAGGCTATCATTAAAAAATTAACTTAATATAAGGAAAGAGTAAATGACTTATAAGACAAGAAGAGGTATCGTGTTCTTAGTATAAACAGTTGCAGTTAAATACAGTATCAATTCCACAATCTGCTGTCATAAAAATACTCTGGAATCTGAATTCGCTTACTGTAATTCTACCTTGTAGCTTTTTACACCAAGATAATTGATCCTTTGTGTTAGTTGGCTTTGACTAATAGAATTGGCCAGTCCTGTATATGTAAGTCTTGACATTTTTTATTATGTGTTTCCAGTAAAGTAAAATTCCTTTTGTCCTCCATCTGAACAATAATTAATTGGTATTGTTTGCTGAACAGCCTTGTATAAAAGAAATGTCTACAGCTTTGCATACTTGTTATTTAGCTCTTTGTATACAGCTGTAGCCACTAGTTGTGTGGAAATTATTTTCAAATACTTGTTATAAAATATTTGTACTTTGACCCAATAAATGCTGGAAAAGAAAAAATGCAAAGTCTGTGAAACTTGAAAGCAGTGTGTTAATGGATAGTGATTGTAAGGAACACATATAAATCTTGCTAATGCAAAAGATAATTCCTTGAGAATTGTTAGGTTTTCTTCACAACATATATTGAATTTTCAAGTGACAGGTCAGTTTATACCCTTTTTAACTTGCTTCAATTCATTAGAATAAATTCACAAACAGTTAATCTCACTAACACTTATTCAGAAACCACAATATAGCCTAAAAACTTGTGGTAATAAGTGCATGGTATCTAGTAAATTAGCTTTGTATAGTTATTTTATTATTTTTTTATAGTGTAAAAGGTATGAGTAACTCTTTATATCTGGAATAAAAATGATAGATCTTTTAATCCATTTTTTTCTGTTTTTGCCCTTAAGTTTGTAGGCGGGGAGATAAATGAGAAGTTTAGATACCAGTTATTTGGTACCAAAGAAATTGCCAATTATACCATTATGGTCTTTGAGTCGAGGTATATTTTGGATAGAGGAAATGTCAGGAAGAGTAAAAAATAAGCTCCATTTGTGAGCTTGAATTCTTATTTGGTACTAAACATTTTGTGCAAATCATAGTAGTAACTTCGTTTGTACTTTATCTTTTATATTTTTCAAACAACACTTGTTCCAGTGTTTTGATAAGTGTATATCATTCTGGACTGTGTTTGATCTGTTGTTGATTTTATCCAAAGAAGCACTCTTCTCACATGCAAACCAGATCAAAAGCAACAAATCCATACAAATGAAAGATATAATGAACAATCTTTTTGAAATGCAAATTATTATTTATAAAAAAAGAAAATCTCTGAAAAAAACAACAACTGACTTTTCAGTTTCTATTTTGTAAAAAAAAAATTATTATAAGATATATATATATATATATTTGTTTTAAAGAGATTGTGACCATCCGGATGTAACATATTTCAGTAATTTGAAATAAGTTTAGATTTGTATAAAAAATTGTTTTTACAACTTAGTGTATACGAGCAATACAGTTACACATTTTAATTATAAGAAGACAAATTCCACAGTAGAATAACAATACGCATTTGCAGTAATAAGATGAAAGTTTTTGTGTGTATTTCAGAGACACGGGTAACTATTAATACTTAGGTTAAAATCCATGAAATAAGCTTAAAGTTTGAAAGGTTAACATGCTTTATTTGAGCAACCCATCACAGAGGCAAGCCATATGCAACATATCTATCACCCATTGTATATTTGGTTCACTAAACTTCTTGACCATTCAACAAAGCAATGCTGCCGTCAGTATACTTGTGGCAGGAGAAATAAACAAAGCCTTACCAACGAGAAATATTCATACAGCAAGATTGTTAAGTGGTGTAGAACCAAAGGACATATCATTTCGAAGAAAGAAGCTTTCAATGGTGTCCTTGAAAATAGAAAAACTTGCACTACAACATTTGTAAAATAGCAGCATTGTCTGAAACCACATCTCAACTCATTCTGGAGTAACATATCTCCTAGTACTATTGACAAGATACTAAAGATTTTAAGTTGATGAAAGCTTACAAATTCCAGCTATATCTCAAAATAATCAACGTTTTACATAAAAGTGATGGTAAGAAAACTGTAATCCCAACCATACACCTGTCCATTTAATCTGCTTAAAAAAAGACTTTGTTAGCCAATATCTTCATGCAGTAAATGGTCTGTGGAAATTTTCTCAAGATGAGGAATCTAAGATTACTCTTGTACCTTTCACAGAAACTGTTACGGTGGAGATTGTGGTGTTGGCCAATAGCACAGGACCTGGAACATCATTCTGATGAAGTGCAATTAACCTTAGTAGCTTCTTAAAAGCATGCTCAGTGTAATGAGTTGGATACCTAAAAATTACACTTTTTTTTCAGTTTGTTTTTAATGACCACAAATATTTTAATATTTGAACCCAAGGAAAGATCAGAGTTGTATCTCTGAAAAGATATAAACTAAGAAGAATTTAAAGTTTAGAACTAGGTGTGGTGTGAATTACTAGTCATAACTTCTTGATATAAATTTTTTATTCCAGATTAAATGAAAACTACAGATTATGGAAAATCTTACTACCCAATATGCTTACATTATTATACACATTTTCACTGTTAGCAATGTTTCAATCATAAATCCAATAATATTTCATGAGGGTCAGCCAGCTTAGGAGAATTAGGTTAGTCCTAAATATGTATATGTATATACTAAGCTAACAATGTATAATACTCAAAAGTAATGTTACTACATATATAAAAACATTTGAACCAATACTATTTATGAAAGTAACTACAAAGAAAGAATATAGTATATCTTATCTACGGAACATAAAAACACCAGCATTCAGACCTCCATAGTACCAAATGTCTACTGTAATAGACATCTACATTTGTGGAGATAATCTGTCACCAACGTTTCCCGCTGCAATACTCCCCTTATATAACCCCCAGCTGATCAGACACATAGCTGCACTTTGTGAAGGCAGACAATCACGTCTTTGTACTATTTATATCATTACATATCCTGTGATAGCCGACTCTCTGGAAACTATGTCACAGCTCCACTCAATGAAAGGGTAACATGTAGATAACTAATTGACTCCTTATTCACTCAACCTAGTACCTAAGTACTTTTTAACTCACTGTCCTTCATTATGGAAAACGTTGAGGGTTTTATAAAATTTATGCTGGCATTATTTTATTTAATACTTTTTCTACATGAATACACAATTTGCTAATAAAGTTGAATCTTCTGTAAAGGGCAAAATTTAAATGTGATATTCCTTAAGAAACATTAATAGTAATAATAAGACTTAGAAAGTTACAACATCACATATGAAGAGTCGTAATTCAACGTCTTGCACATATTTATCTTCCAACCTGACTAAGTATTAACTTATAAGATCAGTGTGAGACATATTAAGAGCAAGGCCTTCTTGCAAATGCAGCTTCAGGAAGACATACTAGGAAAGAGAAAGTTACACACTATATTTGTAAAAAAATATATACAAGAATGTTACAGCTCATGGCACTGAACCAATGAGATCAAGACACAACTATCAAACAAATAGATAAAATATTAATATTAGAATTTATCCATACCCAAACCAACAGAAATCTCCATTTCAGAATATAATGATGGTACTAATAAAAAACGAAATGTACAAAAAAATGCTTTTGTTCTAATTGGTTGAATGACATTTCCAATAATTCAATGTTCTATTCCAGCAAAAATTAATTTGAGATCTTCAGTTACAGATAATATTTATACTTGTGTGACGTATCTGCTTGTTTGTTAACTTCCGGTATAAATTCTTTCTGAGGAACTTCAGAGACACAAGTCCTTTCTTAATTAAAACTAGTTTATTCTTTCTCGATACAACTTGGTAATACACAGAATTTCCACAGCAGTGGTTGGAGGGAAAAGAAAAGAAACAAGAAGAGAAATTACAGCAGTGGTTGAAGGA
>NW_013666012.1:0-1608 GCF_000517525.1 Limulus polyphemus | reverse complement strand
GGCTGTTGTTTTCTTATTTTGCTTATCAATCTTGGATTATGATCAAGAAATAAAATAATTACAAGCAGGTATAAGTAAAACTTCATTTTGATATATTTGAATATTATTTTATCATCAAAGGCTAAACTTGCTTTTAGTACCATCTAATCATAAGGTAACTTTCATAAAATGTGAAGACACCAAATGCACTTTATAAACTACTGGTCATTTTCTTAACCTTGTATAAAGGTTTAATATCGTCAGAATTCATTTATGTAATCTACAGAACTTTAACAGGAAATAGTTCCAAATATAAATGAAATATACATTAATTTATAAAACATTAAAAATCTGCATCTGAGAACCACACAATATTTGATAGATATGGCTTTATAAAAGTTCCATTCAAATGTACGTAAGAATTTAAAAGAAAAGATTTTTGTTTCTTTTAATAGTTTCAACTGATTACAAAAAAATATTTTACATAGATTTAGTAGCTTCAAGAACAACTGCTTACTTTTTCTTGGTCCTTTGTCCTTTGAGATTTCTTGCGTTTTTTTGTCTTACACGAAAATGACCTGCTTAATTATCATACTATTTTATAACATTACACTAAATTTCTTTTTCTCTTCCCAATTTTAAAATAAATTACAGCTACATTTGTACACTATTCACATAAAAACACACACACACACACTAATAACTGAAGGGAATTGTAAACTGTTTAGTTCCTTTACAAACCTTAACTAAGAAACATCTAAGTTTCAAGAGTTATTAATAAATAAAAACATGGATACTCTGTGTGTGAGGGGTTCCCAACCATCTCATACCAGCCTACTGGAAGGAGGTCAGAACTTTCACAGTCTCACCACTGATCACAGGTGTCATCCCAGCCAAAAAATGAGTCAGCCAACTACCTTGGCCACTGTACTAATTAGGGGTGTCGCGATCGTATCGTAGAGCCATGATACGATTGTATCTTCAGGGGCGTCGAGAGCCAGCCCATGTCCCGGGGCCAGTAATATCATTGGGCCCACCTTTCATTATATTTATTAACTGTTGCTGATTTTTCATAAAAGACATTTAGGTGACAAATTTCTTCATGAATCCGTAAAAAAGCAGTAGCCATTTTAGCTCAAGTAGTATGCATTTCTAGTGAGCTTTGCAATATCCCAACTGCCGGGCCCCTTAGCAGACACCGGTCCCCGGAGCAACTGCCCCCCCCCCCTCTGACCCTCTCGTCAGCCCTGTGTATTTTCACGACATTTGGAAAGCTTTCAGTAAACATTATAAGTCTTTTGTACAGAAAAATAAGAATTTCAAATAAAGTATTTTGCCATCATGGAGGAATAAACTAAGTAAGTTAATTAATCACAGGACACACATTTTAATAGAAAAACTTCAGTAATTAGACGTTCTGTGCTGTATGATATTTTAATCAAACGTGGATAATTAAGTGAATAAAAACTTGATTTTGTAAAGAAAACTACCTGTTATGATATAAAAGACTGTTTCGTTCAGATAGTATTGATTAATTAAGTTTTGTGAGTGAATATTTTATTATTTTTAAGTTTTGTTATAATTAGAGTTAAAAGCAGACGATTGTAGAAGGTAATAAGTAAGTGGTGT
>NW_013666011.1:616802-624125 GCF_000517525.1 Limulus polyphemus | reverse complement strand
TGCAGATTTTCTTGCAACTGCTGTTGTCTCTCTTCTTGTTTCTTTTCTCGTTCTTCTTGTTTCTTTTATTGTTTCTTTTGCTGTTCGAGCTGCCACTGTTGCAGGTTTTCTTGCAACTGCTGTTGTCTCTCTTCTTGTTTCTTTTCTCGTTCTTCTTGTTTCTTTTCTTGTTTATTTTGTTGTTCGAGTTGCCACTGTTGCAGGTTTTCTTGCAGCTGCTGTTGTCTCTCTTCTTGTTTCTTTTCTCGTTCATTTTCTCTTTCTTCTTGTTTCTTTTGCTGCTCTTGTATTGCTACCATCAAGTCTGCTAAGCTGTAGTTTGATTTTTCGCCTCTCTTTTCCATTTTTTTTCGTTCCACTTCTGTCACCAATTTGTTACGTCTCCGTTCGTTAGTTGATTTTCCGTAACTTCGTTCCCACGAAACATTAGCGACACAAGTCCTTTCTTAATAAAACTGGTTTATTCTTTCCGAATACAACTTTATGATACACTCAACTTCGACAGTTGCGCTTTAACAAACTATAATAACGACGTTAACTTCAACAATACGTCTCTCTCTGACTGCAGTTCAATTACTCATTACCTACACACATATTGTGTCACGTTGTGACCATCTTATATATACCAGACTACCTTATATCTAGTAATCTCTCGAGGGTTCGAGAGAAGGAGTGGCGTGATACTAGTCACCTGACCTCGCTGACGCAACATTATTTTCTGTAATTAATTTCTGTACGGGTTCTGTAGATTTGACCGATCTCGTAGCCACCATAAAAAATTAGGAAATAAATATAAATTTATGCCTCTTTCATTCCAGAATGAACACAAAAACATAAATGTTTAGACTAAATAGCTTAAATCTCATAACATTATACATTTTTATATATTTAATATTCTTATTATATTGATCTTTCAAATGTGCCTGGTTAACAATACAAAAGTTACAATGACACGGCTCAGGTGTACTCATGTTACTGTATCAAATTACATAAAACTGACCTTTCGTCTGTACAAAGTATTTGCAAAATACAGTCACATTTCAACTATTACACAATATATATGTATATAGATTATTGCTATTTGGAAATAAATTCGTAAACTTAATTTTTTTAAAACATAGAACAGAAACTAAAGAAGTAAAGCAAACAATTATCTCTTTGGCCTCAGTTGCTGCTTGACGTAGATTGCTAAGCCTTTAAACATTTTGCACATGTAGGATATGAAAGAAAATATTTTTTTAGGTTTTTTATATATACATTTGAATAACTAAAAAATCATAAATTACTATATCAATACCATAGAATTCCACTATAATTTATAAAGCATTGTAAATAAGCCGTATTTCAATCTAAAAAAATATGAAATTTTGAGCAGACTAAAGACACTTCCTACCTCCTTGAAATATTGATTCCAAAGAAAAAAGAGGGTGCCCAAACACATTAAAATGGCTGAAAAAGCCATTAGGGGGACATTCTAAGCTTCCGATTGGTTATTCATGTCATATCTAGAAGTAAGTGTATATAAGGGAGCATTTCCAAAAATGTAAAGAGATGGGTGAGGTGCCACTGTGTTTGATTTATTACATGAGCAATATCTTAGCAAATAGAAAAGATAAGACATTCTTATTTTGTATTCTAGCTTGTCAATATCGGTAATTTGAGTTTCTAATTCATACGAAACTATAGACTTAGTATTTTTTACTTCACACACAACTAATTTGAACCAGTGCTGCATTCAATACACCACGTGACACACAAACATTCATGTTTATCTGTATTTTTTAATATTTACTTCTAAATTAAGAAATTAAGTAATGTATTAGTACCAAAATTTTAATTATAATCTACAGTTTGATAAAAATCTTAATGACATAAACTCATGAAATAGTAGTTTAATAAACTTTTGAATGCGAGTCAACCAACGAGATGCCTTTCATCGTGACCCGTCTGGAAAGGGTTAAAAACATTGATCCATAATTACATTTGAACAATGTTAAGCCCAATATCTCTGGCAAAAAATCCTTCATTTAATAAACATGTAATATAATAAACATGACTTCAAATTGATTTTCTCAAGCTTAAGAAGCATATATGGCAAGCAAAAATCAGTGATAACTTGCATGGATAGTTGTTTAGTCGTTTTAGTTCACTTGTGTGTTTCTCAATTTTATATAATACCTTCCAGCAGTCAAACTTTAACTCTGTATGTTGCAATACCTGCAAAAAAATAAAATAACAGACACTTACCATTTTCTTCAATAATTATATTCAAAAAGTTTAAATGTGAGTCATATGTGACATCTAAAAATATTTTGATTTTATAGTTTAATGTCTTTTTAATATTCTGACAAAAGAACAATTAAGAAATGAATAATGCAACAACGTTACACCATGGTTATGCACCTATATATATAAATACTAGGAGTAATAATGGTTGGAGACGGCTTGAATGGGTAATGAAGAAAAACTTTAATACAAGTTTAACATAACAGCAATGATGATGATAGGAGTGTATATCTCATCATTGTAGTTGAAAAAATATGTATCTAGATATCATTACAATACGTATCTAGATACAGAAGTTTTACTAACAGTTTGTTACAAAGTTTGACAGTCTTATCTGTAATTTATTATCTATATTATTAACAATGTCTTATTTAAGTACTTCACACTTTACAATGCTTTTTCAAATTCTCAGGTTTGATCAGCTAAATGACAATTGGCAAGAGAAGTGAAATAAAAAAGTTAATATCTGTCTATCTATTTCGTTGTTGTAAGTTTCTTACGTTACTTTGCATGTAATGTTTTTGATAAAAGAAATGAAGACAACATGTAGTACTCAATACTCATCCTCCTTTATTGAATAATTAATTTTTAGCAAAAATACTTTATTAGAAATTCTGAATTTTTTCTGTACAAAAGACTTATAATTTTTACTGAAAGCTTGCCAAATTTGTGAAGATACATAAATTGTATCGGATCGGATGATGTATTGATATAATTGTATCATGGCTTCATGATATTGTTGCGTCAGCGAGGTCACGTGACTAGTATCATGCCACGTACTTCTCGAACCTTCGTGAATTATCGGGAGACTACTAGATTGGGGGTAGGCTGGTATATATAAGATGGTCACAACGTGACGGAACAATGAGTAATTGAACTGCAGTCAGAGAGTGTGTAATTGAACTGAGTATCATTGAAGTTGAGCACGTGAGACGTTCGTTGTTATAGCGTTTGTTGTAGCGCGACTGTTGAATTTAAGTGTATCGCAAAGTTATATTCAGAAAGAATAAACCAGTTTTATTTAAGAAAGGACTTGTGTCGCTAAAGTTTCGTCGGAACGAATTTACGGAAAATTAACTAACGAACAGAGACGTAACAATATGATACTTGTATCATATCGTTGTATCACCACACTTTTAATAAATACTGAAATAAACTAGAAGCAAAAAGACAGAACTTCAATACACTATAAATCACATTTATAATACTGAACACGTAATGAAACAGAATGTTTATATTTATCACATACAAAGTAATTAACTTAGATTTAAATAATTTTAGTTTAATGACCCTTGAGAATACACATAGAATGAATGCTAAGGTTAGAAAATTACAAGATAATATTTACCTTGGTTCCTTGCTAAGAATCACTTTAGCAGGGCTTCCTTCTTCAAGTTTCCTTTTCACAGGATGTTGTTTTGTCTAAAATAAAACTTCAATATAATTTGTTATAACAAAAGCTGACTAAAAATAATTAATTCTAAAAAGCAGTAAACATGTTTAAAAAAATACATGTGAATAATTCTATAGATAAACATTATACACACCAGTTAATATAAACAAAGTTAGAAGTTCTAATATGAAATTGTACTAGTCATGTACACCCATTAAAATATTCTGGAAAGCACAAATATATATATGTTTAGTATTCTGAGAAGTGCCATTATGGCATACTATTCTATACTGGCTCATTTTGATTACTGACTATACCTAAATAAAACACAAGTGATAAAATATAAATGATAGTCTCAAACTTTATTTCATTAGGAAAACTGTCTCCCACACTTAAAGCTTATTTGGATAACATTCTCTGGGTTAAGTTTGTTTGTTTTTGTTTGTTTGTTTTTAATTATGCACAAAGCTACACAAGGGCTATCTGTGCTCTGCCCACCACGGATTCTAGCGTTGTAAGTCCGCAGACATACCGCTGTGCCACTGGGGGGGCTCTCTGGGCTAAGAGCTGATGAAAAGGTAGTACATAGTTGATCCAGGTATGGAATTTGTTGATTAATTCAAGCAACTATTTTTTTATATTTCATACTTTATTTACTAATTGAGTAGTGCTAACTGAAGTGCACAGCACATAACTACAATTGTTAATGTACTAAACTGTATATAACAAATAACTATTTCATTTATGAATTTGTTCCCTAATACTTTTCTCCTAGATTATTTTCATTAAAAAAATCTAACTGTACCTGTAAAATTAAGCATATTTTTTGTTTGATGACTAAAAAATATTCTTACGTATTATAACTAATAATTATTTCCAATGATTATAAATCACTTTTGGAAAGTTGGATCCAAAATTGAGAATTTAAGATTATAGGAAAAGTTAATATTTTCTAACAATGAAAATGTTTTTTCAATAGATACCTTTGCTCTTAGCTAGCTTTCCCAGTTGAGTGCTGCCCTCTGTATATGAATGTTTTAGCTCACGACTAGCCTTAAGGCTCTCACCTAATCTGATGTTTCCGCATAATATTGCTGTTTTATTGCATGTAAATGGGCATACAAAAACCCTTAATCAATAGGAGTGTAACACCACTTCCTAGTGCAGCTGGATCTCTCTATACTGATTGTTCTAACATCATTTCAAGATAAGGCAATAAAGAAAGATGCACGAGAAGTAGGAAGTGTGAGCGAGGTGAGTATCTATTGGAATTACATTTTCAGTTTTGGAAACTGTTAACTTCCAGATTAAAAATTGTACACATACTTCTGTTAGACAACTAAAGTATACAGAGTTTAATGAGGAAAATCTATAACAGGTTTAAATACATTTTATGTGGATATTCTTCTGTGATACAATTCTGAGAGATTAGGTAGGAGCCTCAAGGCTACTGGTGAGCAAAAATGTTTGTATATAGAGAACAGCACTGAACAGGAAAAAGCTAGGTGTGAACAGAAGTTACATACTGTATTGAAACAATAATTTAATATTTACAAAAAAGCGTAAAAAATAAAGCTACCACAATAACATAATAGGTACAGTAACATTCTTCATCCATTCCCAAGAAACTTCAGCTTTACTTTTTACCCTTATAACTCTGAAAATAATGATCTTGGCATGAAAAGTAATTTACAATATTGTTATTTCAGCTTCTTTTTGAAGTTAATTAGTTTTAAAATATTTACCTAAAAGGAGAATCAATTTAAAATCAATAAATTTATTATAATGCTAAAAGCAGATATTTTAACTATGTTAAAATAATCAGTTTTAATCATTTTACATAAACTCAATCAATAACATTTTAAATATGAAATTAGGAAAATATTAATATTCCACTTATATCAATTATCATTACATACACACAAATTACTGTTATGCCAGAATTCATTTTTAATATTAAAAAAACACACACAAACATACAGGGGTTGGGCAAAGTTAACGTTTTCCTTACCTGAAACTGTATTTTAGACAGATACCTTTCTGCACCACAAAGTGCTATTATTTCCCTTCATGCACTGTCATGTAAATTCTTGCTCATACCACAAGCTTTAAACAAAGCTCCCACCCCTACATGTATCAACATGTATTGCCCTAGTCTATGATCATCATTAGACTATATCTCTCCATCATTAGGAGGGTGATACATAGGCTCATTCTTGACAAGGCATATAACATGCACTAGAAGTGGAGAGGATGTAGAAGGCTAAGAAAATACATTTTCAGACAAGGAAAATGTTAACCTCAGATACACTACTCACCTCTGTGCGTCACAAAAAGTTAGAATCCCACATTGAAGATGGTGAAGGAACTAGTGCTGAAAAATTACAAGGATCAGTTCCTTTCTGAAAACAGCATCAGAAAGTGAAAGTCCATGGAATGTGACTTCCATGACGTGTGAGGTAACCTTACTAGGATAGCACTTAGTTGGAGACCACATCCTTCTCAAGCAGGGAATACTCTTTGTCCAACACAGATGGAAGAGCAAAAGATATATTTTGCTGGAAGCTAATGTGTCACTAAGGTGAGTGGAATTGGAGATTGCTCAACTGTCTATAATCTCATAGGTAAACAGTTTAGCAGAAGTGTGTAGTGTGGCTAGGGCTGTAAGTCAGGCCACACCATTTGGGTGAAATACCACAAAAAATCAGGTGCAGGTAGTAGTGATGTGATATTTTTTAGGAGAGAATGTCAAGAGGTTGTATAATTTGAAGAAGGCACCTTTATGGGAAGGTTTTTTTAAGAGGTTAGTGAAGTCTCTGAAAAGATACTTGAGGAAAACATATTTGTACAGCTAACCTGTTGTATGATGAACTTATAACTGTTATGGCTGAAGTTGAAATTAGTTTGCACTCCCATCCTCTCTCATATGTGTCATCAGAGAATTTCTTACACCATGTCATCTACTCTGTGATAAAATAATCATGAGTTTACTGGATAAAAGTTCCAACTTTTATTGTATATGATTCTGTGATTTCTCCAGAGAACTTGAGCAGGAGATTGACCAAGTTAGTAAAATTATGAACCATTTTTGGAAAAAGAGGAAGAAATGAATATCTATTGAAACTCGGAGATTCCCATAGCCGAATGAACAAGATTACAGCATCTGGAAGGGTAAGAGTGGGGGATATTGTGTTATTTCAGGATGAGAATTATTCTAGAGGATTCTGGAAATATGGGAATGTTGAGCAACTCATCACTATAGCAAATGACCTTACAAGAGGAGTTGCACTTAAAATTAGAACAAGAAAAAGAAGATGCAGTTTACTAATATGATCTGTACAGCTTCCTTATCCACTCGAGATAAATTGTAATGATAACTCGAAAGATAATGTGAAGGAACAATTTGAACTAAACGAGCTACATAGTGAACTTGTAAATTTCTACAACAAGATCAACGTAAGAGAAATGCAGCAGCGGAAGGAGAGATGACAGGAGATGCCAGAACTGCAGTTTTAACCAGCATATTGAGCTTTCCGGCGAACTCTACGTTATTGAACTCTGAATATGTACCTAATTGAAGTTATTGTTACGCCTCCGTTCGTTAGTTAATTTTCCGTAAAAATTCTTTCCGAAGAAACTTTAGC
>NW_013666011.1:613999-616050 GCF_000517525.1 Limulus polyphemus | reverse complement strand
GAGACTTCAGGAAGGGACGCGAACGTTCGAGAATATGACGCGTTACTAGCGTCACGTGACCCCCGCTGTCGTAATTGTACTAAGTGTTGAACAGTTTGTTATTGTTTTGATATTGTGTTTCATATGGTTAATGTTATTCTGTTAGTCGCTTTTGTATTTTGACAGTAGAAGGCGGCACTAATTGAAAGCATTGTGTGAAGCATCTTTCTGGAATACTATGTAAATACATTTTTCCGACAAATAAACAAGAACTGAATAAAGACAGAATATGGCAAAGTAACACACGCGCCATTCCACATGAACTGTTCGTGTGAATTTAATTTATTAAGAAGCCAATTTATTAAGAACCTAGCTAAAAAAAAATAATGCGATAATAAGTTTTCCAAAGACGTAGAGCTTAGATTTCCGTACAGTAAGTGCAAGTAAATTATTCCTGAATATTAATATACGGCATTTTAACACAAATGCAGTTTTATGTATTTTGGTAAAGTCTACACTTTCAAAAATCATTTGAAATTTTTCTGATTACCTTAACAATTATGAAAAGAAGTAATGGCCTCTAGAGTAAGGACACTCTGTATAAAGACGCCCAGTTATTTCACATTAGAATTAATGCTCTCATAGATCAATCGCAACCTATTATTTGATTAGAGTAGCCGAAGAGTTAATGGTAGTTAAAGTTCACTAGCTTTCTTCCCTCGAGTGTTTACATCAAAAATTAGGGACGACTCTCTCAAATAGTCCTCGAGTAATTTTGCACAAAATTCAACAAACAAACTTCTCTCACTAACGTCTTTATATTTTGATATACAAGGAACTCTTTTCTCAGATGATTTGAAAGACATGTCCTTGTCCAAGGGCAGGACACGGCCTTGAGATTTGTGTGTGTTTTTACTGTTTATCCGAGAGATCATTGTTTGCAGCTCGTTGTCACAAAACCGCGCTCTACACTTCAAGTCCACACATTCCTAATTAAGAATACCTGAAGATTTGAAATATTTAAGATTTTATGAACTACTAACTTATAAACCATTTTAACTTCAATGGTCATGAAATCTAGAATTCATAAAAGCATAAAAAGTGTAATAAATGGAATTAATTATTTAGCAGGTCTGTTCGATAAAATAACATTAGAAACAACAAAGACATTTTTCAAGCCTACACACTTTTTCCCTTGAAGATAAGGTTATTAACATTATGCATATACGTTTTTAAGCTTATTTTATTATTAAAAATGTCGCTGAAATATGCGATTTTGGTTTAAGATTTTCAGCATGAAATAAAAGATTCTGAACTGGCAAAGATGTATTTTTAGTATATAATTAAATCTGTTTGTTTGTTTTTGAATTTCGCGCAAAGCTACTACAAGGCCATCTGCTCCAGCCTTCCTTAATTTTGAAATGATTGACTAGAAAGAGGCACCAAGTCAGTACTACCCACTGTCAACTCCTGCGAACTAATAGTGGGGTTGATCGTCACTTATAATGCTGCCGTGACTGAAAGGGCGGGCATTTTGTTAACTAAACCTCCTAAAGGTTATTTTCTTGTGCTTAAGATTAAATTGCGCTTGCTTATTATTTGCACAGTTATGATTAGTTTGCTAAGACATCTCCTGTATTGTACTGTTCCTATTCTACTTGCTTTAAAGGCTAAATTTAATTTTGTTCATAATAGGAAAACATACTCAGTTATATTTTCTACTGTCAAATTAAAACAAAGACACTTTTCAAATTAATAATGAGAAAAATCTCCTATCAAATGTCTAGTTATTGTTTTTTTTAAAGTTCAGCATTTTGATAAGAAGTTTATTTGTCACGTTCTTCGTTATTTCGAAATTCTTGTTTTGTTATTATGCATAAAGCTCTGCCCACCACAGGTATCGAAACCCGATTTTTAGTAGTTTAAGTCGCAGACATACCACTGTGCCAATGGGGTCTTCGAGATTCTATTAACGAATATCAGATATAAGAACACGACGCTTTCCTTTTAAGTTAGCATACACAGTGTGGTCACAAAGTAAATAGACACCACCTTTTCAGAAAAAAATGAAA
>NW_013666011.1:603044-613069 GCF_000517525.1 Limulus polyphemus | reverse complement strand
ACACTGGAGTTCTTCTGTGTCCACACTGGAGTTCTTCTGTGTCCACACTGGAGTTCTTCTGTGTCCATTAAGTTACTCTAGCAGTGACAGAAAGAAAGAAGTGTTTAATGAAAACAATCCAAACAAGTTAGAACAATACAGTAGAATATAATGATATATGTTACAAAATTGAAGTTTTTCAGTTAAAGAAAATGACAAAAAACTTTAAAAGGTGAATTATTTTACTCACACATTATCACGTTAAATACCTTCAGAACTAAAATTTAGTTTAAATGTGTTAAATTTTAATGTAATACATGTACCGTAATTATTTTTAATTATCTAAATTTCAACAAAAATAACCAAAATCAGACTGAATAAACGTCATTCGAAGTGCAAGTGAATGTTGTAAAGAAAAGTGAAAGAATAGCAAGATTAATACATATACATAATACATAAAATATAACAACATTCTAGTTTGAAACCTTGTGCAATAAGCTGCCCATTTCTGACATTTTAATCATCGCTCCTTTTTTAAAGTCCGCTAGATAATCGCAAGTTCACAATATACAATGACAACTGTGTAACGTTTTTCTAACCAAAAATCTCCCAAAGTTGGACTACTATATTGGGAATACGGTTACAACAATAAAACAAAAGCCTCATTAAACACCATCTTTATATATCGAAACACACGGTAATGTGTCGTGTGGCCAAAAGAACCTGCAGGACATACTGTGTGTTATTAACAGGAGTATAGTTTAACAATTTTCCACTTACTGTAGCTCAGACTGTGGTAATTCAAACCATCACATATTTACTGTGGATGTGTTCTACTCGACCCTTACTTCACATACCAAAGTACAAGACAATCCATTAAAGAATACACGAGATATATAATCTCCAGTTTTGATTGAATTTCTTTTTTTTCTTCATCCCGAAAGTATTGAAACTTTGCTTGATATAAAAAATTACACAGATAGTTCTTTAAAACGTAAAATTAGGTGTCAAATTTAGTCTAAACATAACTCACATGTGCAAAGTTATTCAACAAAAACCGCTCAATTTTGACCAAGATATTTTGCGCACACCTACGCAAAAACGTTAGGTGAGCTATCGGTCTAGCATTTTTACTACAGCTTCACCTAAGAATAAAAGTGGACCGTTTTTAGTTTTTTGCCATTCGAATTAAAGAAGGTTGATTTAGAGCAACAAAACTATAAGGTGAAAGTACGTGCAGATACATAAGTATTGATTAAGTCAAGTAAACTATATTAGCAGTTTCTAGCTCAAGTTTTCAAAAGAATCACACGGTTGGACGGTTATTATTCATTGCCAACTTTTAAGCACAACTTTGCTGAATTTTATGAAATTCTCCTGTATAAAAAGCGCTTAGCGTCATGTGATATTAGCTTAATCAATTAGCTTAAATAATGACGCTTGATACGGCTGTACCGAGTGCATGCGGGTGATGAGAAGAAACTGTTAATTTAGTTTCCATGGCGTTACTATAAAGGAAGTTATTAACACTGTTTTAGAGAGGAAAAACTACCACCACATATTTTAAAGAATCTGGTTGATTCTGTAATGTATAGGTCTGTTCCAAATAATAAGGTTGCGATCCTAAAGCGAATGTGGGTTACTATCAAGTGTCACTTTCTTACTTGCTGTGGTTTGTTGGTGTGCATGTGTAAAAAGTCAAGACATCTAATCAAGAACGCCTTAGGTGTGAAAAAAGGTGCAACTCAAAGGAATGAAATCAAAATTGGTGGCCAACTTAAGACATGCGCGCGCAGGTGCAAATTTTATACATATACCAAAATACGCACCTGCATGCACATGCACCAAAAAGTGGAATTCTATTGTATTAATATAGTAATTTATGATTTTTTGATTATTCAACTGTATACATAAAACCTAAAAAAAAAAAGATTGGCATCAAACTGTTGATTATCATTCAAATTTCAGTATTATACATTATTGAATTTCTTAATTTAGAAGTAAATATTAAAAAAAACACAGTTAAACATCGATTTTTGTGTGTCACGTGGTATGTTGAATGCAGCACTGCCTCAAATTAGATGTTTGGAATTTTTGGAAATGGTATTTTACATAGACTTTCTTCAATATATGACAGCTCAGAATGTCCCTCTATTGGTTTTCTCAGCTATTTTAAGTTGTTGGGAGTCCCTCTCATTCTTTCCAACCAAGATTTCAGGCAGGTAGATTGTGTATTTAGCCTGCTCCAAATTTCATTTTTTTTTAGACCGAAATACAGCTCTGTTTGGAACTTCACGCAAAGCTAGCCGTTCCTAATCTAACATTGTAATACTAGAGGTAAGGAAGCTTGTCATCACCACCCACTGCCCACTCTTGGGATACTCCTTACCAACGAATTGATCATCACATTATAACGCCCCCACGGCTGAAAGGGCGAGTATGTTTAGTGGAACGGGGATTCGAACCCGAGACCCTCAGATTGGGAGTCGAGCATCCTAACCACCTGGCCGAAATACAGCCTAGTTACTAAGTTTGATAAATTATAGTGGAATTCTGTAGTATCGATATATTAATTTATGATTTTTTGGTTATTCAACTGTATACATAAAACCTAAAAAAAATAATTTCGTTTCATATCATCCATGTGCAAAATTTTAAAAGGCTTCGCAGCCTACATCAAGCATCAACAGAGTACAAAGGTCGTAACTAGAAGAGATAATTGTTTGCTTCTATGTTTTAAGAAAAATATGTTTCTAAATAATAATATATATATACATATATATAATGTATAAAAGTTGAAATGTTACTGTATTTTATTACATACTAGTCTAATAAAACACAGCCAAGACAGGGTCACATTGTAAAGACCAAAGGTCAGTTTTATATTATTTGATACGGTAACATGAGTGCATGTGCGCCGCATCATTATAACTTCTGTAATGTTAGCCAGGCACGGCTGAAAGGGTAATATAATAAAAATAATAAATATGTATAAATGTATAATGTTATGAGATTTAAGCTATTTAGTCTGAACATTTATGTTTTTGTGTTATAATCTGTAGTCATTCTGTAACAAAAGAAGCATAATTTATATTTATTTCCTATTTTTTATGTTGGTTACGAGATCTATGAAATCTGCCGAATCCGTAGAGCTTAATTAGTGAAAATAACAGATAAAATATAAAGTTTTTCCTTAAGAAACATTTGATAACTATTTGGACATTATAAAGATTTCGCATGTGAAATTTGAAAATTTTCTGATGCATCAAGATATTTTTAATCTTAAAATGAAAATTACTTTGCATGTTGGATAAGTAACAAGTGAAAAGAAAAAAGGTATGAGAAATTTTGCTTAACAATTCTTAGGAATTAATACTTTACGTATGACAACATTGTAATATTAACTGATAATCTGCCAAATTTCGGTAACATACGCTTACTAATTTAAAAGTTATAGCATGAAAACTATAACAAGCACACAATGGTTACGAAGTCGATCAGACGGACCGAGCTCGTGTTGAAAGCGTTAAGCCTACTTCATGACTGACATGTAAAAGAAAAGCACTTGATGAAGGACGTTGTTGGAAAATCCTATTGATTATTTCGCTAGTGACTTGCAAAACTACTTAGTGGCTGACCTAAAAGTTTCTAATGACTGATCTTTTTAAAACTATAAGTACATCTTGTAAAAACTGGAAAATTAAATGAAAGTTAAACTTCACCATTTTATATCAACAAAGCAAAATATTCTTCGAATTTTATGCATTTTTTCTTAGGGTTTTTTCCTTAATACTATGTATGTTTTATTAAGTTTTACATTTTTTTGTTTTGTTTATACATTTATTAAATATTCGCATTTACTTATTATGATTTTTTATTAGTTTTAGACAAGTTGTATAATTATTAAAACATCGTATGTGTTATTTCTTGCTGAGGATATGAAAATCCTTCTTGGTGTACTCTTGCAGAAACGAGTAAATATTTGGATTTTATGAATATGAAAAACAGAACTCAAAAAAGGAGTAATCTGTGATAGTACAGGTTATCCACTTTATTGAATTCTGAAATTAATCTCAAAATAAAGATAACGAAATATTTTTAAGAATGAGTAAAAAATAATTTAACTGTAGTAAATGCACCTATTCAACATCTCATATTTTACCTTCATTTTAGAATTTAATTGAAACTAAATCGGTTAAATATTCATCTAAAACTCTATACATAAAACATAAGTAACGTCGAAGCTTCAGAAAATAAAATGTCTAAAACAATTTAAGCATTTAATGTAGTTATCATGTTGATATTTATAATAGTTTGAAACATAAAGCAATAAAACATCAATTTTCTACATTTATATACACAAGAACACGCTGTGGACGTGAGATTTTAAAAAGAAAAGCAGACAAAAATAATAATTTTAACGCAGAAACATTTCTTTTTGCCCACGAAACTTAACTTTGCACAGTGACAGAAATAATTTAGCTATTCAGGAGTTTAAACAGAACATAAAATATTTTGTTAGAATTTGGAGGGTGCTGTTGAATAGCTGCTGTCCCAATTATTGTATTAGTTCGAAGTTAGTTCTTGGTAGCGCAGATACCCTTCAGTAGCTTTGCGCGAATATTTTAAAACACAAACAAACAAGCAAGTGGCCATGGAACTTTCTTTATATTTGATCCAAGGGTTGTATTTTCATTGTTTTATGCTGGTGTTGATTTTTATCACTGTTGTAGCAGTTATTCATTTACATAAACACGCCAACCTTCGTCTCTGCAGATCTTTCCGTCCCAAGTCCAGGGGGTCGGTTTTATTTGCTAAATTTCCTGCAAAGCTCGGAAAGCTGAAAATCAGTTTTAATTGCAAATCAAAGTAACCCTAATAATAATTATATAAAAATATTAGAAATTTCTGAGAAAACAAAATTTTTAAAAACAGTAACACGGGGGTGTGTGTATCATACGATTTTGTAATTATTCACTGTAGGTTTATTAGTTGGAAGCTTTCTAAGAACCTAAGTTTCAACTATAGACATACAAGTCTGCCCTATGGTCGATTTTCAGTTTATATGGACGAAGCACCCCAATGTCTATGAAAATTTCTATGAATAAATGTGGGAATTATTAACACAAAAAGCAAACAACATTGCCTAGTAAAAAGTAGTATGTTTATAGTAGAGTTTTAACTTTATGTTACTCTAGCTATAATTTACTTTTCCTGTCTACAAGAGAAGAGAGAGAGAGAGATGCCTTAAAATACGCCCACATCCATTATATATGCCAGGCTAAAAGAGCTTGCTGGGTGTGGTCAGCAGGTTGCAATATCTACTAAAAGCACTTAACATTCAACTGTATTTACTAGAGCTATATACTACATGTAAGAAAAACATACGTTAACTATTTTTAACCTAAAGTGAAAATGACTCTCCTAAATCAATTTGGAACTTTTAATTTTAAGTCTTCAAAATGTGCAGAAGGTATTATATATGTTCAAATCCCTTCGACGCAAAATACTTTACAATAAAATGAACGAGAGAATTAAAAGATGTGTGAAAATGATAATTCTGAAGGTTTGTCATGGAAAAATTTAAAAAGGTTTTCACTTAGTCCTCCTTCCTCTCAACCTCATACTAATAGCTAGTGATGAATATTTCAACAGAAAATATAAAAACTGTTTCTTGTGACATTTTATACAATTTTCATTCTCCAGGTTTTGAAAGTGTTTCGGTAAAAATTTGTTCATCAAGCTCTACCAAATTCTTGTTCACTGTCTCCGTTGCCTTTGTGTTATGCTTGTATGTGAAGTTATCTTTGGTATGTTTCTCTGTATGTATGTATGAATGTAAATAGATGGTTTGTACGTTTGTGTGAATATATACACACATTTTATATTAATAAAAATTGTAAATCGAACATTGTTTTTAGTAAATTGATAAAGTACATCGACAGGCGCTGATAACTTGCAACAGTATTTCTTTTGAAACTATAACATTCATTTATATCACACGTAGTTCATACAAAACTTTCAATGATTGAAAAACAACTCTTATAGTACGTCCCAACACAAACAATAATTCATTAACGTTTTATTGGTAGAGATTTTTCCTTGTACTACATGCAGCTCTCTTAAACTAAGATAAGTCGATAGCTAACTTACCTGAGAGATTCAGTTTAAAATCTTGTAACACACATGAAACATTGAAGAATACTCAAGGTACTAGTTTTAAGGAACTGCTGGAGAAACTAATGCTTGAGGGTGCTGGTATAATTAAAAGATATAAGCAACTGTTTTTTGTTTTGTTTTTATAGATTAATTAATCACATTATTCGTAATGAACAAAGATGAAATAGTCAGTTTTTAGCCTAGTTCAGTGTGAGACTTGTAGAGAAAATCTTGTAGGACTAATCAACCAAAGTAGAGATCAGGTAGAAAGAACGAAAGTTCACTCTTTCAACTATTCAGGTTTCATAAACTTATAAATTTTAATTTTAACACGAAAATTAAGTTTCGCTATTTGCAAAGTTATCTATTTTCGATGTCATTTGCTGATAATATTGCACCAAAGTATTTAAATCTAAACTTTACATGCATATCGATTCTTATCATATCATATTGTGTCATTACAAAATCCAATTTTTCGTTCATTTATTTTGTTAACATGTGTTCATTCATATTTTTTGAAACTGATAATATATATCGGATGTTGTGCACATTCTTGATATTTATAAATTATTGAGGATCAACAAGTCAAGAAATGGTAAACTCTCTGTTCAACTATTAATAACAAAAAAGAAAAATATTTGTATGAAACTTACATTTCTTTGAACCATTGCTGTATTAAAAGTACTAACTATTGTATTAAGTACATGAACAAGACTGGTGTTATAAAGGCGACAATATCAAATTATCTTAAAAACTATTAAGTTAACAAACACGTGAAGAAATATTTGTGACATTTGCTGTACTCCATTTTACTTTTCATATGAGGTTAAAGTTAATCCTGGTTTTAACTGAGATGTTTCAGCACATCTCATCACTAAAGTAATATTCAGCAAGTTATTTTTAAAAGTGATTTTCAGATTTTCTTCCAACTACTTTATCTGTTTTCTTTTTCGTTTTTTTTTATCATGTTCGTGCTTCAGAACGAAGCAAGCTTATCAAGCAGTTTTAATACCACATATTACCAGTCTGTCAAACAGTTTTAATACCACGTATTACCAGTCTGTCAAGCAGTTTTAATACCACGTATTACCAGTCTGTCAAGCAGTTTTAATACCACGTATTACCAGTCTGTCAAGCAGTTTTAATACCACGTATTACCAGTCTGTTATCGGGCACACTAATCAAAACCGTCAAGTATACAGAATATTAAAATGTTAGCGTTTGTCTGGTAGTGTAACATTATTACCATAACATAAAATACTTATCATCCTATTACTATAAAATATTACTTTAAACACATTTCAGGATGTTTCCAAGGTGTCCTTACAGCTTTAGAAATTCGAAGAATAAAGCTTATAAAACAATTTTACCATTCTATTAACAGATACAGCAATCAAAAAACATCAACAATTAATCAAATAGTACGTAAAGGAAAAACAACCTAGATATTTTAAAACAGTCGTGTTTAGGGATATGACCCAGTTTACATGTGATTGAACTGATAAGTTTTATATATTGTATATTGAGTCGATGGTTCTATGTTGATTCTAAATCTATACCAACTTACACATTGTTGTTTATTTTATAACATACTTTAATTCTGGTTTGCTATTCACATACGTTTGAATTATAAAAGCAAAGGTTAACGGATTAACTTTTTAATACAAACTAAGGACCTTTCACGTTTTATCTAAAAGAATGAACACCAGACAATAATTGGTGTTGTAAGTGAGGACTATTGAGAATCAGTTCATATATAAGTGAAGTTATATAGTGAGTACAATGTTGCGAAGTACCAGCATTTCTCTTAAAAATCAGATATTTAGTGTCAATTCCGTAATCTTTATTACATGATAGATGAAAACGACTTTATATGAGAGGTTTTGATTTGGCTTGAATTTCGCGTGAATCTACTTGGGGGCTACTTGCGCTAGCCTTCCCTAATTTAGCAGTGAGAGATTAAAGGGAAGGCAGCTAGTCAGCACCACCCACTGCTAACTACTGGGCTACTCTTTTACTACCGAACAGTGGAATTGAAAGTCATTATAACGCCCCCATGGCTGAAAAGGCGAGCGTGTTCGGTAATGGGGATTCGAACCCGAGATTGCGAGTCGAGCGCCCTAGCCACCAGACCATGCCAGTTTAGGTCTATATGACTGGGATGGCTAGACACACAGAGTCGCAGACTTGGTATTTTGAAGTTCCTTAAATCAAGCCTTGACGGTTGGGTCCCGGATAATCTAACATAGTTGGATCATCTACCATAACTATATTGTAATGTAGCAACTATATACGAACTATTGTTTTACAGAGCACTAACATGAAAAGGCTGTTTTAGGTAAACAATTTTTATGATTTTTCAATAATCCTTACTTCAGTTTTTATCCATGAAAACCAAAATAATGATTGGATTAATTTTCTTTAAATTGTGGTATCAAAATACAATTTTTAAGTGTATGTAAAAATCCAAAATAAATTCATGCTATTCTTTATTATTACCAAGTTATTGTTCATGTAGTATTTGCAGGTCTATATAACTATTTTTAAATTAATTATTACAGCCCTGAAGGATTCCTTTCTTTCCTTTTTCAATTTCTCGTAAAGCTACTTTTCGGAATCAATTCATATATAAGTGAAGTTATATAGTGAATACAGTGTTGCGAAAGTACCATCAATTCTCTTAATTAAAACCAATAAAAAAAATAATTCATAAAAATCAGATACTGAATGGCAATTCCGCAACCTTGCTTGCACGATACATAAAAACAACTTTATATGACAGGGTTTCATTTGGTTTGAATTTCGCGTAAAGCTACTCAGGGGCTATTAGCGCTAGCCTTCCCCTAATTTAGCAGTGATAGACTAGAGGGAAGACAGCTAATCGAGACTTACAGTTTTTGTCCATGAAAATCAAAATAATGATTGGATTATTTTTCTTTAAATCGTGGTATTAAAATACAATTAGTGTTATTCTTTATTATTATTTTGCCAAACTATTGTTCGTGTGGTATTCTGAGGTGTGTATAACTATTTTCAAATTCATTATTACATTTTTACAGCCCTAAAGGATTTCTTTCTTTCATTAATTTCGCGCAAAGCTATTCGAGGGCTATCTGCGCTAGCTGTCTCTAATGTTGAAGTGATAGACTAGAGGGAAGGCAAATAGACAACACCAGCCACCGTCAACTCTTGGGTTACTCTTTAACAACGAAACCTGAGATTGACCGTCAAATTATTACGCTCTCATGGCTTAAAAGACGAGCATGTTCGGTAGACAGATTTCGATGCTAATACCTACAGATTACGAGT
This sequence comes from Limulus polyphemus, assembly GCF_000517525.1. Lineage (NCBI taxonomy): Eukaryota > Metazoa > Arthropoda > Merostomata > Xiphosura > Limulidae > Limulus > Limulus polyphemus. Next base: position 603,622 of record NW_013666011.1, on the reverse strand, counting down.
TGAGCGCCCTAACCATAAGGCCATTCCATGTCCATAAAAGTTGTTACCATTTTATACAGTACAATAGGCGCCGGCTAGATCAAGCTCTTTACTTATTAAAATGGCGGAATTTGCAATTGTTACGTTTGTTTATTTGTTTGCTTTAAGCGCTAAGCTATATAATGAACTACCTACACTTGCCCATTGCACAGATCTAGCTTTATTTAGCGCAATAATGTCTCAAGCTAACCACTAAGCCAGGAGATGTTAATTTGTCGCACAAATATCTGTTTAAATATAAACACTATTGTATCAGCTTTTAGTTTGCCTGAACCATTTAGCAATATCTTGTTGAGAAGTTTTCTCCTTTCATGCAGTATCTGTATTTAGGCGCTTGTTCGATACGCTTTATATGGAGGAGATAATGACTAATTTGTTCATGAAATATTTAATACGGAGGAGATAATGACTAATTTGTTCATGGAATATTTAATATGGAGGAGATAATGACTAATTTGTTCATGGAATATTTAATACGGAGGAGATAATGACTAATTTGTTCATGGAATATTTAATACAGAAGAGGTAATGACTAATTT
>NW_013666011.1:586943-602091 GCF_000517525.1 Limulus polyphemus | reverse complement strand
AATATGGAGGAGACTAATGACTAATTTATTCATGGAATATTTAATATGGAGGAGATAATGACTAATTTATTCATGGAATATTTAATATGGAGGAGATAATGACTAATTGGTTCATGGAATATTTAATATGGAGGAGATAATGACTAATATATTCAGTGAATATTTGGCATAATGCAACAGCTGATGTAGATATAGCTGCTTAACATATAAATTCAGAAGTATACGTTGTTGTGCATGTTCTTTTAATTTATACATAGTTAGATGTTGCAGCTAATAACATTAAACTCCACTGATCTCTTGAACTATTAATAGGATACCTTTCAACTGTTTTTACTATAGGATTTAATGATCTATCCATAATTAATTTTCATATATTCCAAATATATGTTTGTTTCTGTAAAAAGGTAAATTTGGTGACCTATAAATAACAAATAATTTTGCTTGCTCCAAATGAAAACGCATTTAACATTTTTTTCAGCCAAAATCAAACTGCGGTTGCTATGATCTTGGTTTCATGGAAGATATTGATTCTGTTTTACTCAATAAAGTGGAATATACGCTATAAACAACTTCCATTAAGTCGATCTTCAGCTCTCGTTATGTTTCTCGTATAAAATAAAAAAACAAACGCTGTTAATATAAAGTTCTTCATTTTTTATACAATCACTAAGTAAGGGTCCTGTGGAGATATCTTCTGAGCTTGCTTTGATATGCTAATAGATTCTGCACTCTTTCTCATATTAATACACACACGCGTCAAAATATATATATCCATTCTTGTAGTTACGAATATATCATCAACCTTCTAATTACATGTGGTAATTCAGTTTTTCTCTCCAGTTTAATTCAAGTCATTTCCCAATGTTCTAGGTGGTCTTTTAAATCTTCTTAAACACTATACTATTTCATAACAATTTTCAAAAACACTGACGAATCAACATATGTTGCATTCCGTTAGTTCTCGCTAAAATCTTAGAAGTAATTTATATTAGAAGCGTACTTAGAGTTTCTGTATAATTGTAGTAATTTAGAAAATCTTGACAAGAGTTGACATATAATGTTTGTATCAGATTGCCTTCTGAGTGTAAATACAATAAATCTACTTTAAAAAACACATTAATAACACACCAGCATAAAAACACACAAATGATTAAAGCGTTGACTAAACATATAAAAAACCCAACTAGTTTCGACAAGCCAAGTTTGTTATTTTCATGGTATGAACTAAAACCGTTCTCAGTTGCCCCGTGCATCCAGGTTCAAAATAGCTCCAGAGGGGTCAAAGTTCTCTAACGGCAGAAAAGAAAAATTAATTCAGAAATAAACTACTTCCAAATAGGATTGAGTTCAAATACCATCTCATTATTGAGCAAATTTTCTGCTTTATGGTTGGGGTGGGGGGCTTTCGGACTAGGATTCCTTCTTATTCCTTTATATCATTTTGGTAACTTTTCCGTTCACCAAAACATAGGATAGATATTTGTTACCTGTTTTAAATACGACAGTATGTGTTGATCATAACTAGCATTTACACCATATGTTATTATGTGTCTGTGAGCTTAGGAATTTGTGTTTATCTGACAAGTAGTATCTCCCCCCCCCCTCTTCTATCAAAGCTACGAACACGGCTTATTGTAAACTTATTCAATACTAAAACCATCCTACAATATACCATAGGAGCAAAAGTCCTAGTTCTTTACAGTTTGTTGTCTTTGACCTTTAACTTTAATTCGCCTTAAAGATTTAATTCGTTTCTTTGCTATCTCTCATTATTTTTAGTGCTGAAAATGACACAGTGGTTAGCGTGTGGGTGCATCATTTGCACTCTGTTACTGCAAAATAATAATGATAACATATATCGCACTACGGACATTGGGACTGCAGGTGCGTTATAAGGGTGACGCTCAAATCCCACTGTTCAATTTGTATTCTAAAAGACAACAAACAAGAACGTACAAGAAAATTACAACATTCACTTGTATTACGGACCTGAAAGTTGTTTGTTTAGAGCCAAATTGGGCTATCTGCTGCTTTCACCGCAGAGAATCGAACCCTGAGTTTTAACGTTGTAAGTCCGTAAACTTACCGTGTATCTGGCAAATTCCCTTCTTCTGCCAGACAAGAGTGTTCAAAGAGTTGGCGGTGGGTGATGTTCACAAGCTACCCTACTGGCAGTCTATCATTTCAAAATTAGGGATGGCTATGCGCATATAGCCCTCGTGTAGTGCCCAGTGGTAAATCTGCAGGCTTACGATGCTAAAAATTGGGTTTCGATATCCGTCTTGAGAAGATTACAGATAGCCCAAACGTTTGGAGGTTTGCGTGAAATTTTAAATAACAACAACATTCTAGCCTTCCATATTAAAGAATTTTTTTTCACCACGATACTATTAAGACATCTCAGATGTATGCAGATCGCTTTCCTAATGGTTAAAGCTAAATCTTGCGTGACAAAAATTATTCCCGACTGTCCTAATTAGATACTTTCAAGGAACTTTAGATCGTACTGATTGGACTATTCTTGAAATCGAATACCTGACGTCTGTTAAACGTCATTAGTTATTAGACTTGATATTTGTATATAACAAATTAAGCTCTTAATGATAAACATCTCAACTAGTAACTTTTCGAACGGTAACAATGTTATCAATCACACTTATACTGATAATTTATGTATGTATCGTGAGCTATCTTACATTAGGAAGTTGTCCTCCATTCAACTCAGAATTTTATTTCAAAAACAGACATAACAGGAAGCAAACAACCCAAACTTTACATACAACTCAAGCTTCTCGAGACAGGAATTGTGGAATTTACTGCAACAGGAGAAATGACTGTCGGGGGTTTAACTACAACCCAGACACCCAGGAATGTCAACTGTTGATGTGGCCTGAGAACGAGACGATGGTAGCAGAAGGACACTCGGTGTGGTTCAAACGGGTAATTTTTTTATTTTATGTGTGAAATGTGTTTTCAAATTTTTCTGTGTAAACATTTTCAGATATAGAATGGTCAACAATGATACAAATACATCCTACGTAGTGACAACATCTGTGTAATTGCTTTGTATTTTACACGTTAGCTTAGTAATGTTTTTATAGTTACAAACTGCACATTTAAAGATACACCTACCAGTTTATTTGAGGCATAATTAGCCACTGCTTGAAATTTTTCATTAAAAAATGGCGGAAAAACGTTGTATCAACTGACCTATACTTATCATGACACAGCTTTGAAATATGCTTTTGAAATCTTTATCATAATTCAAAGGTAGCTTTTATATTGCATAAGGCATTTAGGCAGCTTATTAGTTCCCACGTGTATTGGTGTAAAAAGTTGTATAGGCCTGGTGCACATTTACCTTCATTTCTTCTTCATAGACATTAAAATATCACGCATGTGAATATTTCGTATTACTTCTCGCATCCTATAATCTTAGTTGAGTTTTAGTTTCAGTTTAGCTGTTCCAAAAGATCGGTTTGAATTCTAGTTTACAAATAGCCCTTTCACAACATAAAACAGATTATCTGTGCTTAGCTAAAGTTCTACGTGAACAGGATGTATCCACCTATCAACGACGCTAAAAATGAATTTGTTATTTCTATCAAGTTCAGGGCTAGCGCAAGGGCGTATGACTACGTATGTAGTCAGTACGCTAGATAAGTCTTTATTAACCTTTTCACGAGACCTGATGCATATTACATATGCAGATATATATATATACATAAAAAGAAACCGTGCTATTTATTTTTTGAGTAATAAACTATATTATTTATTTTCAAGTTAAACAACCATATCAGTGTCTTTTCTTTTAGCCATGTTTCACTTATTCAAATTCACATTACATTCCTTATGAACTCCTGTTATCGTGCCCATGACTTGGATGAACACGTCATGTTGGTATATTGAGACAACAGATCAATAGATTGATTATGCACTGAATTTACTGATGTTCTATGTTAAAGTATAGATTATAGTGAATGTAAGATCTTAATTAGCTGATGCAGGTGTATTCACATGTCAACAAATGGATGAAGCAACTATATCAAAGAGTTATTATGGTAAGAAGTAATATAATTAAATTCTAGTATGGGGACTATTTATGGTTTTAGTGAGCACCTGTAGCAACTCATTTCTAGATGGATAATCCTTATTTATCTCCTTAGATATCACAAGACATCAAACTGCGAACTGTACCATTATGTGACGCCAACAAGATGAACAAACTAAAGTCATACAATTACCGACAAACCTCTCATGTGTCTATAAGATTAACAACTGAATGCATCTTTACTTTCTGAGCCGCCCCCCAGTGACACAGCGGTATGTCTGCGGACTTACAACGCTAGAAACCGGGTTTCGATACCCGTGGTGGGCAGAGCACAGATAGCCCTTGTGTAGCTTTGTGCATAATTAAAAACAAACAAACAAACTTTCTGAGCCACCTTTTGGAATGCTACGGTACTAATGAAGTGCAGTATGTTAAATATTTACTGTGACTTTCAGTTGGTGGGGGGCATGAGGATTTGGAATTTGTACACAAGCAAAATAAATATGAAAACTAAGAATGACCGAAAAATTTGATTATTTCTTTCATGAAAACAAGAAACATGTTCATAAACATTCATGCCGACCGAACACTGTGCTTTGTTTGCTTTCCAGAGGACTAGCTAACTATGGCTGACCAACTTGCATCACAATGTTGTACGTTCTCTTTTGCAGTGTGTAGCTTTGGATATAGCTGGTGCCCCCCCCCCCCCCAGTGGCACAGTGGTAAGTCTGCGGACTTATAATGGTAGAAACCGGGTTTCGATATCCGTGAGAGGAAAAGCACAGATAGCTCATTGTGTAGCATCGTACCTAACTACAAAGAAACAAACATAGCTTGTTCTCCTTCTGGGACTAATAATGTTACATTGATGATTATACTAGCAGATTGACAGTATTGATGATCAACTTTTGGTAGCTTTGGGGAGGATAAATAAAGGACTAAGATCTAACATAGATACTAACGCGACCTCTGAAGATAAGTGTGGCCCTCTTTTGAATAGTTATTAGTAGTATCTGCACTAGCCATACATAACCTTGAACTGATAGATAAGAGGGGAGGTACTAGACATCAATACCCATCACAAATTATTGTGATATTCTAATTAAATATTTGAATTTGACAAGCACTCTTATAATGCACACATGATACCAAAGTAAGGAACGCGATTTTGCGGTGATGTAGCTTGATCTAGGATCTGTGATATCTGACTTGATATACTATTTTTGGCATATATATATATATAAATTAATCGATGAGTTCGGAGGAAAATGAAGTTTCGGAATACAAAGGATAACGATACATAAGATAAACAACATTGTTTATTTATAATAGAAGGGGACATAGATAAACGTTTCGGAATTCTACAGTTTTTATTATCAGTATCTTTAGCAAAGTAAACGAAATACATCATCTCTAAGTAAATAACTAAAATATATTGCTGCAATAACAATAATTTGTTCAAAACTAAAACACATAAAAAGTGAAGAAGTAACAACCAAAATACTGTACATATTTACAAACGTGCAATTTAAAAGAAGGCTACGTGTTATTCAGTGTTGGTGAAAGTTGTTTGAGGTGAAGAGTTTATTCAATCAGTAATTCCAGATCAGTGTTAGCCTTGCAAAGGGTATTGAAATTTGATAGGTTAAGTTCGTGTCCTGTTTCTTCACTATGTTGGCGTATGGAGAAGGCACAGGGGTTACTCAACTTTTGTTTTTGTCATGGAAATTCCCATATGTTCATTAGCTCTAACTAGTAGATGGCATTTGGTATTTGCTAATATAGGAGGCCTTACAATCTCCACACACATGTAAAAATATACAAGCCATGAATAAAAATAAATTGGGAGAAGGTCTTTAGTACGGAAAAAAATCCCGTATGCGAGATACGGGTTAAAAACTAATCTGAAATCAACTTGGAATAGTAACGATGAATTACGCATTTAATTTGACTTTTTAAAGTTAAGCTTTGTTTACCAATATATGGTCCCAGACCTGAAAAGGTTCCGTTTTGCGTCAATTATATTTCTGTTTTAGTTTACTGTTATTTTAATAGTAAGTTATAGTTAAGCTTTAATTTCATTTACTTATCTGACTTAATCTTAAACTTTCAAGTCATAATTTTAGTATATGACTTTTATTCATGTTAGTCATTATTATGGAACTTACTGCTTTCGTCACAGTCTTGGTCCTTCAAGTCATTTAGAAGTAGTAGTTACAGTTTTAGCCAAGAATTTTCATCAAGTTTTCACACCTCGTCTTCTTGTTTTCGGTTCCTGCTTTTGGCTTTGTCTTTCACAGTTTTACCGGATGTTTTGTGTCTTCATTAGTCACCCTTAGTATATATTCTTGTTATGCTTGTTTACCATCATTCCACGAGTTAAACGTTCACACCCCACCATTTAAACTTAAGTACGCTCCTAAAAGTTATATTTTCATAAGAAAATCTACCAAACTCACTTTAAGAATAACTCTTAATTCCCCAAGCAGAGTTAAGAGAAACAAAGGTTTATGAGCGCCCCTGATTGTCCATCAAGCTCATTCGGGGCTTGTTAGATTTTAAAATAATAATACCTGTTAAGTCAATACGGATATGGATATCAAAATATGAAAGACAAGAGTATATAGTAAGTTTGGGTAAAGTTGGTACAAAGTTGTGAAATTCCTGGTATCTATCCTACATCTACTTACTACCTTTTACTGGGCTCTTGTCAGATGGGACACATGTCTTAAAGTTAAACGCATTGCCATCCCATTCTTACACTGAAAAAAAACGTTTTCTTTATAATAATCGAAGTTTAAAAAATTCATTTTTCGTGAACATTATTTTTCTAAACGTTTTGATTATTTTATTAATTTATAGATTACGTGTGCAGACCAACCATGTGAAAATGGGGGATCATGTCGAGATAGACCAGGATACATTCATCAGTACAAATGTGATTGTTCACAAGGTTGGTGTGGAAGAAGATGTGAAAAGCGTAAGTTTTTATATATCTTGTTTATATACCGTTTACTACAAGTTTTTCCCTGTAGTACATTTTAACACTATAATTATCTATGTCTTTGTTTTTAGATCAAAGCAACATTAGGCTATCTGCTGTGTCCACCATGGGAATCGCATCATGGAATTTAGACTATAATTATCTATGTCTTTGTTTTTAGATCAAAGCAACATTAGGCTATCTGCTGTGTCCACCATGGGAATCGCATCATGGAATTTAGCGTTGCAAGTCCGTAGACCTACCTTTATCCCACTGACTTTGTATAATATTCATTGCTGGTTGATATCTTGCATGGTGTTGAATACTTTTATGTTTTTGTCTATTACAACACTCGTGTAAATAATTAACAAAACACATGGGAGAATCCTTCATTTGCTGCGTCAAGTACATAAGAAACCAAAACAGTAATTGCTATATGGGCCAGACTTGGCCTAGTGGCTCGCGTGCTTGGACTGTTAATATGAGGATCCTCTTGCTAAACAATCGCACTCCGCTCTTTTGGGCTATGGTTGTGTTGTAAGGGTTACGGTCAAATCCTACGATTCGATCAGAGTAACACCAGAGTTGGCAGTAAGTGCTAGCTCAGATGGCTTTAGTGCAGCTTTACACAGATATGACCTGGCGTATAGGGCGCTCAATTCACAACCTGTGGGTCAAGGAATCAAAACCCTTCATGGAACATGCTCGTCCTTTTCGCCGAGGGGGTGGGGGTGGAGAGGGCATTATAATGTGACTGTCAATTGTGCTATTCGTTTGTAAAGAGTAACTTGAGAATGAACAGTGAGTTGTGTTGATTAGCTGTCTTTCTTTTAGTCCAGTGTTTCCCAACATTTTTCGCCGCAACGTCCCTTTCAGCAAACAATAAGCGCTTATGCCCCTTTCTAATACATTTTTAATACAAGTACCGAAAGTAGCGCTAAAAGAGATATGCTGAACGAATGGACGAGAAGCATTGAGGTGGGGTTGCTTACCACAAACACACCCACACAATGATTTTTGCTCAAACGTATTGAAAGAATAACCCCTATTTCATATGGTTTAATTCTAACAAATATAACTTTGAAACCCTCAAACTTTTCTGTCTCCCCTGCCGCCCCCTGAGACTTTGATGCCACTTAATTTTAAAAACGCCAAGGGGCGGTACCACAGAGGTTGGGAACTGCTTTAGTCAGTAACTTCAAAATTTTGGACAAACAATCAAAATCAGGGACCCCAAAACCAATAAAGGCATGGTACCACAAATACTGTAATGATAGTATTTTAGAACAATATGTTTAAAAAGGCGGTGGGGCTAATTTTAGGTTTATCTGTATTATTGAGTGGGTTGAAATAAATCATTCATTTCCCCGATGGCTCAACGGTAAAGTTGAAAGCTTATAACGTTAAAATCATGGGTTCGATTTTTGCTTGGGAAGACAGTTAAGATAGCTAATTATGTAGCTTTGCTCTAAAATATAGACTCGGTCAGAAATAATTATATCAACATAAACAATGAGTTTAGATTATGAACTTAAGTAATTAAAAAATATATGTTTAAAACATTTTATTTATAAAAATAACTTATATTGTGACTTATATGTTGTAACCTAGGATTGGTAAAACATAGTAAGTAATTTACAACACAGTTTTCAGATGTTACATTCTGGTTGAAACCATATCTAGAAATCATGACTAATATAGTTTTGTAAAACGAAACATTTATTGCTTACCCGACGTTTTGAAAGATCACAACGCCATTGCATGTACAGTATATACCATCTAATATTTAAATGTCAATACTATAACTATTACACATTTTTAACACTTAGTTACCGTCCTATTGAAATATTGACCTTTAAATACGTCAAACTTTTATTAATCGGAAATAACTATAATTATAATTTTTCATTAAACATGAATATCATCAAATTGAAGTATATTACAAGATTACTTAAAAACAATTTATACATATATTAGTTTTCTTTTCGTGATCATTTATAAATTTGCTACTTGAATGTCAAATTTGTTTATACAGATGTCATCTAAACACATTTTATTTTTTAAGAATATTAAAATAAAATGTAAATCAATAATTGATTAAGATGCCACCTGTGACACATGGATGACTTTTGTCACATTCATCTTCATGGATTCTCACCTATATAAAATGCTACACTTAAACTGTTTACCACAGCTGGGATACAACTATTTGCAGGTTTCTTTCTGGATTGTTTTGGTCCTTCTAGTAAATCCATATTCCATTGTATTCCGATGTCATTATGTACAAGATACATCCGTCTTGGAAATTCTAAATTCCTGATCTGAACAAATCTTTATCATATTAGTGTACGAATATTTTACATATGGAAGAGCTGCTACATAGTTTCTTCTTTGATTTAAATTAAAACCACTTAAATTATGAACAACTTTCGCCAAATTAACTTTGAATTCTTATGTACAGGTAATAATGAACTTCAGATGGTTTTAATCGGTAACTACTTGCATGATTGGAATTTATGATTCAAAGTCTAAAACTCTTGTTCTTTTATTAAGGCTTTTGCCAAGGGAGCGCCGCAAAATTCAAATTTAGTCCTACATTGTTTACTTTTAGTCTCAGAGGTCTAGTACATTGTACATGAAGAAATGATAAATGAGACTTATGATATTTTATTTTGACGACAGGCCTGAAACTCAAATTTTATGTCAAGCTGTACAATATTCTTTAAACGATATTCAGTCAAGTGCTGTTATTTGGGATTTCTCTTTCGTTGTCTTGAAATATGAGAGTGTGATTTTTGTTACTATAGGACTGTTTCTGTTCTGTCATTTTATATAAATGACACAGATATTTTCTAAGTAAATTATTTCAAATATTGAAAAATATTTTTGATAAATACTGGTTGTCAAAAACGACTCAGTTTGTTAGGCCTATCTTAAGCTTTTCTTGTGCGGAACATCGATAAAACAACTTGTTATTATATACTTGAAATATACATTTTTACAAATGTTGACAAAAATCATTTCCTCTGACTTACTAGTATCTCTAGGCCTAACCTCTTCTATTTGATTGCTTCTCCTTGCAGATCACAGAACTCAAGTAGACTATCATTTGTTTAAACGTAGAAGCCCTCCAGTGGCACAGCGGTATGTCTGCGGACTTACAACTCTAGAATCCAGGTTTCGATACCCGTGGTGGGCAGAGCACAGATAGCCCATTGTGTAGCTTTGTGCTTAATTACAAACAAACAATTAAACGTAAAAAAGTTCTGATCATTTGGCTTGCTAAAAATGTTTGCTTCTCGTCCGGCATATATATATGTAGAAAGCCCTGTTGTCAAGATAATAGGTGGGATGATGATGAGAACAACGTATTTGAGATTGTTCTATGCTGGTCACTCCATTGTTCAGCAAAGAGCTCCAGTCGAGAAAACTTTATTTCATATCGTCTTTCTTTTGCTAAAGCAAATAAATACATTAGCGCTTGGAAGTAGTTTAGCTAAATGAAAACGTGTTTTATTTTGTTTTAACTCTTTTCACAGATTTGGGATTTTTGTTTCGAAGCTTTGAACTTATAGATATTATCTAACTGCTAAATGTTAAATCTAATCTGAATATTATATAATATAAACTTCCCTGATCTATAGAATGCTCAAAATGTTTTGCCTTCACTCAGTTTTATTTTCGTCCCGGACAGGAATCAAACTAAATCTAAGGATTATAAAGTGTAAATGCATTGTTTGTTTCCTTTTTCGACCAGAAGAACAATTTTGACAACAGGTTGCCTCCACACCGGGCCACCAACAGACTGAACTGGAGACTACCTGGTAAAACCTAAGAGGTTAATTTCTATAGTAACTTAATTGAAGATCTCATATCTTGGATGTTGCCACTAATCCTAGCCAACGCCTGAACTTGTTGTGTTGTAGTTGTGGTTCCTCGTAAGAGAAGTTAATTAATCTCATATCTCTTATATTATTCATTTATTTACTTTAACTTTAATTACACATCGGTGTTATGAAATACATCCTTATATTCTATAATATTGCATCGATGCCTTTCAAGTTGCTATGGTGATTAATTGCTAGATTTCCTAATGTACAACAATAATAAATGTTTTTGATATACTACTCTTTCAACGAGACTTCCAGTTAAGAATGTTTTCTGTTACACCTTCTGGACACAGTTTTTCAGCTTCTTGTACAACCAGACTCTCTTCCGTTACTGGATATATTGCCTCAATCACTTTGCGCTAAATCAGTTAATATCTTGACCCTACTTTCAGAAATGAATTTTCTGTTTTTTTATCTTTCTACTTTTCTTTGAATGATGTGTGATATACTGGTTAAACTCTCGCCCAGTGATGTCGCTTGTGATAGTTGTCTTATCTTTAATATACTTTTTAAAATAATTTTACTCGGATAGTTCTTTTTATCTCGATCTGTAAGAAAGGTTGTGCTTTCTGTATGTATCATTTTGTTATCACTCTAGACTATTATCTATCCTGATAAAACTGGAATGTACACAGCTGAATTTCTTTCTTTAAACTGCTAAGCATCGGGAGCTACTTTTTAGCCCTCTTTTTACGTTCTTATTTTGTTCTTATCCTCATCCTCATTCATTAGTTGACCTTTTTGAACAGATGAATTCATTTCTCTGAAAATATGTGCACTGAAAGTCTCGCTGCACCTTTTTTCTTCTCTTAAACTTTAATATAACTTCTTATTTTTCTTGAATGTTCGTTTTCTTCGACTCTAGAAATCCTTCTCATTCAGGTTTTAAAACCACCAATACTGACAAAGTTATTCTACTGAGTAGCTAATTTGTACTTCTTATTGCACATTCTGAAGTTTCTTTATTAAACCTTTTTATTAAATTCTACCAATCTTCAATGATATCAATTTCTGTGGTACGTAAAGTCTCATTCTTTGTTTCTTGTTAACGAATCTCAGGTTTTGAACCATTAGTTTCCTTCTTCAGATCCAGTTCATTCCTTTGTAAATGTCCGTTTATACTTCGTATTGAACGTCCTAAGTTTGGAGAAACTGAATGATTCGTGAGAGTTTATTAATACAGCTTTAAGGCCGCTGAAATCAACAAACTACGGATTTTCTCAGTGGGTTCGACTCCCTGTGGTGGACAGAGCGCAGATAGCCTATTGTGTAGCTTTACACTAAAACAAATAAGTACTGAGAAGTAAAAGTATTTTAAATTAATAAAATATCATTACAACTCTGAACCCAAAAGTAAACATAATATTCATAATTACTTTACGTAATTGAAAGTGACACTTAAATACGATAAATTATATTTTATAGGTTTATAAAATGAACTTGTGATCAACTATATATGTTTTATAATTAGGAAAACATCATGCACACCAGTATCTATTCATTTGGAATAAACACACAAACCATTTTCATTGTTCTCATTCAATCAACGATATAATGTTAAGTGGGACTTAGAACAGGTATTATATGTTTCTATTTATACATATATATTTATATATTATTTTAGTTCACTACAACGTCACTCGTAGGCACTGTATACTTGGTGGAGACATCAGTTCCAAGTACATGTCTTCTCCAGAAGAATGTTTGAAGTGGTGTCTACAGACAACTGGTTGTAAGGCGACAGGTTATAGTTCTTTAAAATATTGTCACCTTGAATTAAACGATCATACTAAAACTTCTTTGTCGTATTGTATTGGTTATGACTACTATTATCCCTTAAAAGAATGCAACAACGAAACCTAGAGAGTCGTAATACTTTGTTTATTTCCGTATGTAAAATTTTGTAGCTTATAAATGTTGATTTACATTTAAGTAAGGAAATGTTATGTTGATTCAAAATATAAGATAAAATGTAATAAAAGCCAAGGGATTTATGAAGATATGTTTTCCTGCAATTTATAAATTCACTACAAAAATCTTTATCACACATAATGTTTGGATCTTTCTACTTCTATTAATTGTTTTATAGACGACTCTCTTCGTAAAATAATCATAATGAAAATATTTTACTATTTGTTTGTGCTATTATATTTTAAAATCTTATGTTTATAATATAATGACACAAGTAGCAATAAATAAACCCAATTTCAACAACAACGATCATGATACCACGTTTTCTTACTTATATGTTAAAAATGTATATTACTTTTCAAATATTTTTAAGTTTGAATAATATTGTATGAAATAAATACAATGGTAACTTCAGTATTATTGTAAATCTAAAATCATATAAGAGAAAATCAAGTAATGAAGATAAATTGGATGATTTTATTTAATATCGTGATCATCTTTGCAATGACACTGTTTTTTAAGACATTAAAACTACAACGTTTCAGTCCATAGAAAGGAGTCATTCTTCAGTTAATGTATAATTAATAAGAATTAGAAATTCAACTAATTTTACTCTGCAAAGCTAATTACGATATTAGATACTTATAAAAGAAAGTTTAGTTCGAAAAATTGTTTTTTATTGTTGTTGGAAATATTTCATTGAAGAAACGTACATATTTCTTTTATCTTTTAAATATAAATTGAAAATATTAACAAAATGTGCTAAACAATCTTTATTTCGTATTTCAATAGCAATAATTTAGTGTATATATTTTAAGACAAGATTAACGTTCATTCCAGACTTCTAGAAATACGTTATTCTTCTATATTTATAAGTTTTTATTTATGGTTGTTTTATATATAGGCAGATTTTGATGAGTACTGTGACAACAATAATAAAGTATAGGAACCTTTATCTGTTGAAATGGCCTATATACACTTTCTAATCATTAAACTTATTATGTTTTTGGTTGTAAAATTAATAAACGTATGGACTGTAGATTCCAAATAACACATATGTTTTCTCAGTGGAATATGTCCATATGTCTTAAGCTGTTTAGACACGAATCAGAATCAACCAGAAGCAAATGAACCTATTAATTAACTGAAACTATATACAAACTGAAAAATTCTTGTTCCTAAATATCATTAATGTGTGCTTTAAACTTTAAGTATTTTTGAAAAACTTATAACATCAGAGGATTTTACTGAGGCACCTATGGATTGACATTTTTATTAATGAATTAAATTGCACATATGACGTTTTTTCTAATAAATCAAGATCTAAATATATGATGTTTTCTAATAAATATAGATTTACATGTATGATGACTTTTAAGAGATGTAAACTTCTGGAATAATAATCTTTCAACATATGTATACCATCAAGTGTTAAATGTGTGATGTTGTTTTAATAGATCTATGTAGAAGTGTAGATGTATTAATACGTATAGAACTGCAAGTATGATGGTATATTAATAAACATAGAACTGTAGGTGTTTTAACATTCTAATAGGTGTAGAATTATAAGTGTGGAGACGTTTTCATATATGTATAGAACTACATGTGGGTTGATGTTTTAAAAACATAGAACTATTTGTATCAATAAATCTATATATATGAAATATGAAGTTTGTTTATTTGTTTATTTTGTTCTTTATAGGAAACAAACGGTTGAACTTACAAATTTTAAAATAACTTCATAATAACCAGTTTTTTACAAGACATTTAATGGTCTATTTATTTTGTATTTGCTGTAGTATTTAATGACGAAATTGACAATTAATGATTATTGCGCACTTTTTTTTTGTAATAAACATAAGCGCGTTTTGCACATAGAAAGCGTTATGGCGGGAGACACTCAGATCATCTTGCTGTCAATTCAGTATTTCCAAAAACAGTTTTCTTTAAATAGTGCTAAGTGGTTTCATAAGTGATTCAGTAACTTTGTGAATTACAAATTATTGTTTAGTGATAAAGGTGATTATGCCACCCAAGAAACGCCCTTTCTATGTAAATTATTCTGCCGCTAAAAGAATGCAAGCACAAAGAGCAGCTGAAACAGAAGAAGAACGCAATCAAAGGCTTCAAGCACAAGCTGCAAGACAGGCTACTCAAATACAGGAAGAGACTTTGGAACAACGTAAAGCTAAACTTCGAGCTCAAGCTGAAAGGCAGGCTACTCAAAGACAGCAAGAAGCTGTTGAACAGCACAAAGCCAGAGTTCAGTCAGAATCATCAAGGCAAGCTGGATATAGACAACAAGAAACTTCT
>NW_013666011.1:579735-585943 GCF_000517525.1 Limulus polyphemus | reverse complement strand
GCTTTGTTTGATTAAATGCTTTTTTATTTCTCGCATCACAGCTTTTGTCTACTAACTGAATAGTTTGCTGAAAAAATACTGATATATACATTTCAAATCTAAATTTTCACCGTGCAACGCCGGGTAACTCAGCTAGTATTATTATATACCTCTTTTTGTACGACGCACTTTACCATTCCCATGTTCTTATTTTTATTTTTGTATTCTTATGTGCGACGCTTCTTTTTGGTCTGACTGTCTGGAAAAAAACTGTTTTTTTTAATCACCCAAGATAACGATATGTATGTATCCATCACAGCTGGTATATTTTATTTATAGTTTGTTGATGGACCACCTTGAACTTTGTACTCACGAAGTATTTTTGATAAACATGTTTCACTATTACTAGGATAAAAACTAATTTATTGTCTCTTTTTTATCAATCTAAGAATAAACGGCGTCTATAAAAATTAACTCATGACTTCTTCTGAATGGAAATAAAAGCATCATTCTGTTACTTTCTATTATATAAATAATGACTCTACACTGTGGTATAATCTGTTGTTTGGAGTTTAGAAGTTTGAAAGAAACTAAAGTAAGCACAAAATAAAATATACCAAATCAGCTTGAAGCTTGCAGAGAAATTAAAATTGAGTCATCACTTTCGTTGAGTCATCTTTCATAATGTTTTCCAGTTATGTCGGGTAGCTTAAGTAATCAAATGAATTAACTTAAATGACCTAACTATTTCATGGTTGTTTAATCCAGCATTTGACAGTGTAAACAATGTCTGAATGAAGTTCATATAGAATAATTTGAAAGCTAAATAATCTTATTCTTCATGTTACGTCAGTATTCTTTACTCTTCAGAAGCCTCCAGTAGCACAGCGGAATGTCTGCGGACTTACAACGCTAGAAACCGGGTTTCGATACCCGTGGCGGCAGAGCACAGATAGCCCATTTGTAGCTTTGTGCTTAATTCCAAACAAACAAACAAAACTCTTCAGAAAGTTTGCCCCTAGTGGTACAGCGGTATGTCTGCAGACTTACAACGCAAGAAATCGGGTTTCAATACCCGTGGTAGGAAGAGCACAGATAGCCCATTGTGTAGCTTTGGGCTTAACTTCAAAGAAACAAACAAACGATCAGAAATTTTACCAAGAATTTGTGTGAAGGTTATTTTATGCCAAATTAAAAATCGGCAAATAATTATTAACCGAAATAAAGATAAATTTATTTATATACGCATGCATTACTATACTAATTAATTTAATAATTCATATATTTCAACATTCGTTATTTATTTTTGAATTTCTCGTTGATGTTTTTTATTTTGTTTAATGCTCCACAGACATATGTGTCAATCAAAGATAGTAGGCGTAGAGCCAATTAGAGGAGGGTAGCAGGAGTAATGAAATCAATTAATAACTCTAATGTTTAGATGCCAGTAGGAATTGATGAAGCTAATTTTAAACTGTAGTGAAACAAAACAGGGCATTGTCATCGTGAAAGTACCATTAAGTAACGATTGCCATCGACCTTGCGTTCTAAGGGTGTGAGTGCACCCAAACCATGCCATAAGAATGCGCCACATATTATTACAGAACCACCAGAACCCTTTACTGTTGGAACCAAGCACTCAGGGACGTAAAGTTCTCTAGGTTGATGCTACACGTGCATTTGTCCATTTATCAAGGACATGGTGAAGGATGATTCATCTGACCATATCACATTTCTCCACAGCTCGGTAGTCCATAGCCTGTGCTCTTTGAACTACTGGACACGCAACCGTGCATTGCCAGGTGTGATGAATGGTTTGTGCACTGCAACCCGACTATGGTATCCCGTTCTGCGGAGTTCTCGGCAGACCGTTTTTGATGAAACTGGCTGCTCTCGCCTCAAGTTGAAATTTGCAGTTCGAATTAAGTCATAGACATCACGATCCTGGAGTATGCGCTTCCGCCCAATGTTGCCCTTTGATGATGATGTCTTTCCCTCGGAGTTCTATGCTGACATAACCTTAGACACCGTTGCTCGTGAAACATCAGCAAGTTGAACTGTCTTGGTCACTGAAGCTCCCGCCAAACGCCCCCTAACAATCACCCTTCTTTCAAAGTCACTGAGATCTTCTCTTGCAGTTATGATAGCCATTATTATAGGCAACTAGACATGTCCAGCATTTTTATACATGACCCTATGTATGCTGAGATGTTATATGCTTAATTAATGGAGGAGTCATACCTGTGTGCATATACTTGTTGTCCCTCATATACCCAGGTGTTCCATTTTTTGTCCACTACCCGTACATTCAAACTCAATACTTAAAAATCTAATAACGAAGAAACTTTAGAAAACGAAATGTCTAAACAAAATTAAGCATTTAATCTAGTTCTCTTGTTGATACCTCTAATAGTTTTAAAACATAATACACGACTGAACATTAAATATCTACATTTAAGCACACACGAACACAATGTAGACATGAGAGTTATAAAAAAGAAAGAAGCCAGAAACTAATTGACACGTAATTGGTTGGGAGTTATACTAGTTCAGATAACTTGGTTGGGTTTTTATACCTTTATACTAGTATAATGTGTATACTGTACTTCTAACTAACTTATTAATTTCAGGTTTTACTGGAATGCCAGCGTCAGGGCGGTAAGGTTCCCTTGCTTAGTCCCAATGGTAGAACCTTATTTACGATTTTCTTTCATTACATATTTGTTTGGAGAGCACTCACATTTCCACAACTGTCTGCAGGCAGTGAAGGGTAATATAGATGAGGGACGTTGTGGGCTTAAGCACCCGCATCTTTCTCTCCTAACTTGTTCTGATTTTCTGATTGTTTATTCCTATTTCTTTAACATGTGAGACTAGCGAATGAAGGTTAAGACCGGTAGAGGATGTATTCCTCCCCGCAATGTGGGTCCTACTTCCGCAGTCATTTCCAAAACCTAGGGCGTATTTTGTACCCCACATTATAGCCTGTGCCCTGGTGATCTGTTTAATTTTTGCAGTATTTTTATTATAGTTGTTAATACTTGTTTCTATAATTAAGATATTTTTTTACCACAGATTTAGGCTTGCAATTTTAAAGCAATCCCATCTTTGACATCTACTTAACTGTTGAAATAAGGTTTTACATATACGTATATATATATATATATATAAATATATGATTTTCTTTGAATAACAAAATGTTTTTCCTTACTTACTCAACATTTCCCCCCAAAAAAATATATAAAGTCATTCGTGCCTGTGAAATTCAGCTTTGACCAGTGACAGAAATAGTTCAGTTATGGTTTAACGAGTTTAAACAGAACAATAACATTTTCCCTCTTAATTAAGTTAGGCTAGCGAAGATAGACTTTCAATAGCTTTGAGCGAATTTTCGAAGACAAAAAGAAACAAACAGATGCTGTGGAATTGTTTATAGTTGATCCGAGGGTTACATATCCATTGTTTATAGTTGATCCGAGGGTTACATATCCATTGTTTATAGTTGATCCGAGGGTTACATATCCATTGTTTATAGTTGATCCGAGGGTTATATATCCATTGTTTATAGTTGATCCGAAGGTTACATATCCATTGCTTTTGTGCTGCTGTTGATCTTTCCATCTCAAGTTCAGGGTGCTGTGTTACTTGCTACTAAGATTTCTGTAAATCTCAAGAATCTGAAAATCAGTTTTAAATTTAAATCAAATTAACTCTTATAAAAATAACTATATCTACATTTTAGGTGTATGTCATACGCTCCTTTAATTATTCATTAGCTTTTTATTGGTTGGGAACGTTGTAAGATCCTTAGTTTCAACTATAAACATAAGCAAGCGTCTACCGTATGGTCGATTTGCGATTTTTGTGGACGAAGCACACCAATGGCTATAAAAATTTATATCACTAAATGTAGGACTTATTAACACAGTTAACGCCAAAAACATTACTTAGTGAAACGTAGTGTGTTTATAATAGTGTTTTTCTTCACGTTACTTTAGCTACAATTTCTATTTTCCTGTCTACACAAGACATTTCCATTAAAAAAGCCTGGATACATTGTATATACTGTATAAAAGATTTAGCAAGGCGTGGTCAGCTAATTGCAATATCTATTTGTAAGAGCACTTAACAATCAAGAGCATATACCAGAACAAACTCTACATGAACATTTTGTAAGCTAAAGTAAATATGAGTATTTGAATGTGGACTTTCCATTTCCTCTCTCTTTTCTTTTTGCTAAATGCATTTAACGCATTTGATTTTAAGTCTTCAGAAAATAGACAATCTTATGTAATTTAAATTTTGTTTTTTTTATCTACGTACTTTAAAATAAAATTAATTGGAGTGTTAAAAAGTGAAAATCATAATTCTGAGGATTAAGCAAACAAAGTTCAAAAAGATTTTGAATTCATCCTTCCTCCCGCAATCACAGAGTATCCCTGAATCTTTCGGGGAATTTGATAAAATACGGCAACAGGCGCTAATAATTTATTCTTAAATTATATCATTCATATATAATAAGTAGTTCTTCCGTACGAAATTTTAAAACAAAACATCCCAGCACAAAAAAACAATTCGTTGAAATTTTTAAGTAAATATTTTTTCTTCACTGTGCTCCCCCCCACCTCAAAATGGCACAGCGGTAAGTCTGTAGGCTTATGACGCTAAAAACTGGGTTTCGATCCCTAGGATAGGCAGAACAAAATAGCCAATTGTGTAGCTTTTGCACTTAACAACAAACAAATCCTTCAATCCTTCAGTGTGCATAAATTTTAACAGATTGCGCCCCCCTGTAAACACAACTACATAATACGCGTTTAAACTAAGGTAAGTCGATGGCTAACTTGCTTAAGAGATTATTTTAAAATCTTATAACACACTTGAAACACGAAGAGATATACAAGGTAGTAGGTTTAAGAAAACTGCTAGTGAACCTAACGCTTGATGGCGCCGATATGATTAAAGATAAAAACATATATATATATTTCTTTTACAGGTTATTTAGGTAAATTATTCATGATGAATAAGGATAGGTGAAGCAGGCAGCAATGACCTAGTGACACTGGTAGAGAAAGACTAATGTACAAAAGTAGGTAAGGTAAAATGAGTGACGTCTTAAAAGATATCTGGATATCTATTAAATATCTAAACAAACGTTTCTCTAGAGATGATATTATTACTTGATAAAAACAGATCCATTGAAAACTTCAAATTCTTTGTATGCTCGCTGTCTCATGGCATTAGTGGTATGTTTTCGAACTAACAACGCTCAAGTCCGGGGTTCGATTTCCCGTGTTGGGCAAAATGCAGATAGCCTATTGTGTAGCTTTGCTCTGAAAAGATGTTTCATTCATAACGTTCAAACTAACACCAAATATTTATTTGAATTGTGCTTACACATATTAAAAGTAGTTTTTCGTTGTTAATTCAGTATATGGAACTAGGCTAAACTAGATCTCCTTAGATGGTTGAACCCTGTGACATATTATTTAGATCATGGCCAAAATTATATATAACACTAGGAGGGGGAGACAAATGATTATATTTAATGTATTTTAATTGTTTTAGCGATTAATTTTCTAATGTATGGACTTATGATGTGAAATGTAATCTGGTCAGTTTGTAACATACAGTATTGTTTTCAGTAGTCGAAAAATTACTTTTTAAAGTACTTTAATTTTGATATACAGTATTGTAAATAATTATAGAAATACTAACTAAAATGGATATAAAATGCAAAATTGATAGTATTGGTTCTTTCCGTATTGAATGAATACACTCGCGTGCTAATGTTTACACTGTGATTGTCTGTAATTCAACCAATTAGACAATGCCACGTCAACATAATTTTCGGATGAAGCAAACAAAAAATGCTATTGCACTGTAAAACTTATTATTTTATATTTTCTATAATAATGTATTGTGTTGATGACAAAGTGACCCGTTATTTACAATTATTCATTGTTTGTGACACCTGTATGTGTGTATTTGTGTGATCCCATAAATATTTCCACTAGTATTTGTTATATATATATATATATATATAATTAACTAAGGTTATTAATATATTTTAACACATTTATTCAAACTCTTTATACATTTTCAAAGTACAGTTGCTAAACATAACGATAATTAAACAAATAAAACACTAAACAGTAATCTCACGGGGAGAAACTACAGCAAGAAAACCCGACGAAAAAAAAAAGTAGAATCAGTAATACGAACATAT
>NW_013666011.1:575078-578759 GCF_000517525.1 Limulus polyphemus | reverse complement strand
CTATATAATATATAAATTTTTACATTACTCAGGTTCTATATAATATATAAATTTTTACATTACTCAGGTTCTATATAATATATAAATTTTACATGACTCAATTTCTGTATACCATATAAGTTTTTACATTACTCAGGTTCTATATAATATATAAATTTTACATGACTCAGTTTATATTAAGTAACGAAATCTCGTGGAATATTGTATTTTACAACAATACAACTCGTTTTTTTTTTACTTTTTTATGGTATTCCATTCTTTAAGGTTTAAATAAAACTGAATATTTTAAACAGCTTTATGGCATGAAGACACCCGAGGGGGGCTTCTGCGAAATCTTTCTTTATGTGCTAGCATTTTACAACGTCTCAAATATTTACGTATAAAAATGTTTGACATAAAATAAAATATGTGCAAAGCGAAAATATGTATCATACACATAAAACTGGTTCGTGTGAAAACGTATAGATAAAGTGATCTATATGAAAATGTACGTTGTATTAACTGAGCCATATTAAAATTTACATTGTATACTTACATTAACATATGTAAAACAATACATAGTATAAAGAAACTGATTTAGTAACAATTTATATATTATATAGAACCTGAGTAATGTAAAAATTTATATATTATATATTTTTTAATATGTTCGTATTACTGATTTTTCGTTTTTTTTTTTCGTTGTGTTTTCTTGCTGTAGTTTCTCCCCATCATTACTGTTTATGTTTAGTGTTTTATTTGTTTAATTATCGTTATATTTAGCAACTGTACTTTGAAATTGTATAAAGACTGATGAAAATTCATTCTATTCTGCTTTAGATACTGAAGATGGAATCTGATACAATTCTGAAACGTTTACCCATATCCCCTTTTTGTTAATAAACAATGTTGTTTATCATAAGTGTCGTAATCTTGTTTATAATCAAACTTCGTTAATTATTATAATTTCTTTGAATCAACGTGCTAATTATTCAGAAAAATTGGCGAATCACCGTTGAGCTTAGAGACTAATGCCCAAGAAAACACAACGAAAAAGTAAAATCAGTAATACGAACATATTAAAAAATGTATAATTTAAATGAAGACTGCATGTTGTTCAGTGTTGGAGAGTGCTGTTTCATGTGGAGGGTTTCTTTGATCAATAATTCCAGGTCAGTATTAGACTTGCAGAGGATAGAGAAATTTGATAGTATAGGTTGATGTCCTGTTTCTTCACTATGTTGGCGTATAGAGGAAACACAGTGGTTATTCAAGTTTTTTTTTGCGTTTTAAGGAAATTCCCATATGTTCGTAGGCTCTGACTTTTAAATGGCGTTTGGTTTTGCCAATATAGGAGGCCTTACAGTCTCCACACGTGTAAAGATAGACAAGCCAAGAACAATAAGGAATGGGGAGGAGATCTTTAGTAGGGAAGAAATTTTTTATGCGTGATGTGGATTTAAAAACTAATCTGAAATCCACTTGAGGGTAGTAACGACCAAGTATGCGTTTAAGTTGAAATTTTTAAATTTAAGCTTTGTTTGCCAGTATAAGGAAGACACGAGTATATAGTAAGTTTAGGTACAGTTGGTATCTTAATTGGATTTGTAAGTTTCTTTGTTAGGAAGGTGTTGGTAATGTTTTCTAATAAGTGTTGTGGATAGTAGTTACGTTTCAGGATGTCATGTAAGAACGAAATTTCAGAGTGTAGATTAAGATATGTGAAGCACAGGTTGTAAGCTCTGTTTAGTAAGCATGTAACAAGGTTTCGTTTATACGTAAACGGGATAATGCTATTAAAGTGTGTAAGGAGACCAGTGGACGTCTTTTTCCGGTAAAATGATGTGGAAAATCCATTAGCATTACGGTTAATAAGCATGTCTAAAAAAGGTAAATTATTATTATTTTCAACATCACATGTAAATTTAATGACAGGATGTTGTGAGTTAAGGTATTCTAAAAATTTTGAGCATTGATCACTGTTATTAAAAAGAATAAAAGTGTCATCCACATACCTTCTGTACAGAATAGGCCTACAGTTAACTGGACAAGTGTCGAGCCATTTCTGTTCGTAATGAGAGAGAAATGCATCGGATAAAGTTGGACCTAGTGGGGAGCCCATCGCAACGCCATCTATTTGTTCATACAAGGTGTTGTTGAACAGGAAATGTGAATTTTTAGTGGTAAGACCCAGCGTGGTCTTAATTTGATTTTTAGAAAAGCCATTTAGAGGAATGTTATTACGCGAAAGCTCAGATATGCATATGTTAATAGTTTCATTTAAGGGAATATTTGTAAAGAGGGAGGTAACATCAAAGCTCGCCATGAAGAGATTATATGAGGGGGGTAGTTGACTTAGTTCACGTTCAAAGTGGAAGGAATCCGGGATAGTATATTCATTAGTAGTGAGTGGCTGAAGTATTGGTACAAGGAATTTAGCAAGTTTGTAACTAGGTGTGCCTATAGTGGAACGAATGGGTCGGAGGGGGGAACCTGTTTTATGAATTTTGGGAAGGCCATATGACATACCAGGACGGGAGCCAGTGGAATAAAGCGAAGAAGCAACATTTTCAGATATAATATTTTTGTTCTTTAGTTCTCTTATGCATCTTTGGATTTTTTCCTCACGTTGGATGCTAATAGATAAAGGGTCATTGTTTAAAGTTTTAAATTTTGTAGAATCGTCCAGAATATCATGTATTTTATTAAGGTAGTCATTTTTGTAATAGAAAGTGGCAGACATCCACGACGTGTTAACAATCTCGAGTTAATAAAAATGACTCTTCCTTTGCATGTTATCGTAAGTCTATGGCTTGGATTTTTGAAACATAAGTTTTTTTTTTGCGAATATTATCCTCTTCTCCAGCTTCTACTTTTGATATAACTACACCTTTTTTTCATGTTATGTTAATATCAACATATAATATGCCACAGTTATGAAGTGCTATAGCCTGGAATTTTTTACCCTATGATATTTAGTCACGGTACATCTACTTTGAAAAAGTTGATTGGCTCAAATCCTTCGAAATTTTTAGATATCAGTTACTAATTACTTCTATTGTATAAAAGTTTCTGGTTTTTTTTAACTCATTGAAATGTTAACTTATATCTTCATTACTGAACTCGATATATTAGTATATTTCTGCCTTTAAACTATCTTTGTAACTCAAATTCATAAACGTTAAGTTTGTTTGTAATTAAGCACAAAGCTACACAATGGGCTATCAGCGCTCTGCCCACCACGGGTATCGAAACCCTGTTTGTAGCATTGTAAGTCCGCAGACATACCGTTGTGCCACTAGGGGGCGATAAACGTTAAGCAAAATAATGTATCAAGCTCTCATAATCCATTTCAATAGTTTACAGGCATACAAATATGTTAAAAAAGATAGTTTTTATTCTTCTAAACATTTTGTTTCGAAACTTGTTCTGGAATTATGGGTACAGTAAAAGAAAGGAAAAAGAACTGAACAGCTCTATTAGAGAGCAGTTGTGGTGCTTCACAGTGCCATTGAACTATAGGGTCCTCCAGATTTCCCAGACTGAAAACTGCTATGAGATTCTTAGATTTTTTTCTATATTACAGCTTACTTCAAAGGCCCGATATGTCCAGGTGGTTAGGGCGCTTGACTCGCAATCTGCGGGTCGTGGGTTGGAATCCCCGTCACACCAAACATGCTCGCCCCTTTCAGCCGTGGGGGC
>NW_013666011.1:567082-575068 GCF_000517525.1 Limulus polyphemus | reverse complement strand
TCAGTCCCACTATTCGTTGGTAAAAGAGTAGCCCAAGAGTTGGCGGTGGGCGGTAATAACTAGCTGCCTTCCTTCTAGTCCTACGCTTCTAAATTAGGGATGGCTAGCACAGATAGTCCTCGTGTAGCTTTGCGCGAAATTCAAAACAAACAAACAAACCTATCTCAAAATGAACTCATTTGAGCCAGTGCTGAGATTGTTATAAAGTGACGCTTCAAAAGGCAAAATACTATTTCTTCTGCCTAAACACCACATCTCATCTGGCTACATCAGACAAAGCTATCTTCTATTTTCATTCACATATCTAACAACAAAATAAAAATAGTCCTGTTTGCTGTAGCCAGATCTTGTGTCTAGGCAGATGAAATACTATTTTGCTCTTTTTAACGTTAGTTATAACAGCTTCATAACAATCTCAGCACTGGTTCGAATCGTTACATTTGGAGATGGTATGGTGTAAGAACGGCAAAATCTAATAATCTCTATTGGATATGGTAAATTACTCTGAGAGGAAAGCTAAATCAACAACAGAATCTTTACTGAAAACCACGATCTTTCATTTGACTATCTGCGTAGCCAAAGATATAATGGCTGTTCTACTATATATCTGTATATTACATCAGACTACATACACTTGTGAAATATATTGTTCCAAAGGTATATTATACGCATCGTTTTGCATACCACTTAAATTTAGTGGTTCAAAACATATGTACAAAGAACAAAATTACACAAAAAAAATTATTTGAAGTAGTTCAGAAACTGTTTGACTTTACTGAAGACAACACAAAGCGAGGTGATCTCTTTAAGGGCGTTCAACAGCAACTACAACCTAAAGGAACTGGAATACTGAAGTCTTTAGCACAACATGTTGGTCAAACAAAGCAGAAAATTGTATCATACTTTTCAGCACAATTACTGTTCTAAAGAACCTATTGTGAATTATAATAATTTTGACTGTGAAACTGCTAGTGAAGCTTCATCACTCTTTAAAGACAATAACCCTAAAATTCTGATTCAGCCTGATCACTATGGGTAAACGTTTGAAATTATATCACGTGCATGGCTTCCAAATATCGGCAAAGTAAAAATATAGGCATTGCTATGTTCAGGAGTTGAAAGCATGAGGAGCGAGCAAACATTTGACCAATATTTTACAACAGTGCTGACGTTACTTAGTCAGAATCTCGCAATAGACAGGTTTCCTATATATATGTATATATATATGTAATCCACATCTTAAAACTAAACTCGTGAAACTTTATGAAATTACATTATTTTGTGAAGTAGTTTGATGTTGAATGCCGTAAGAATTCGATGTTATGAAAGAATGTGCTGCTATTCATGTCCACTGATTGTTTAGTGTTTCCAAGTACAAAACCTAAGCCTTGGTCGCCGTTTAAGTAGGCTATGTCAGCTATGAGCTTGTGGATTATGAATACAAGTTTTTTGCTCTTATAGTTTCAAGAGGAATCACCTCTCAAATTGAAATAACTTCAGCATATTTACTTTCATATAGCAAAGAAGAAACTCACTAAGGTGTATCCAGTTTCTACCTCTGCCAATCGCATCTTGTTCTTACGAACACTCCTTCTCTGTGTTAAAGTTTGTCAACAGTAAACACCGTAGCACCATGACAGAGTAGCGTCTCGGTAACTTGATGGTGCTGTCAGTTGAGTCA
The DNA here is from genome assembly GCF_000517525.1 of Limulus polyphemus. Classification (NCBI taxonomy): domain Eukaryota; kingdom Metazoa; phylum Arthropoda; class Merostomata; order Xiphosura; family Limulidae; genus Limulus; species Limulus polyphemus. Next base: position 573,387 of record NW_013666011.1, on the reverse strand, counting down.
GAACGAGTGACGTCGATCAACTTAGATGTTATTCCTGATAATTGGAATAATTTCCCCATTAATTGTCGATGAAATTAGTTCTTCTCTTGTATTTTGTATAATGTTTTCAATGCGCATGTTGTTTATACATGCTATGTGTTGTATATATTAGTACCATACATATCGTGCTACATGTACTATACATATTGTTATTTTTGTATCATACATATTGTAATTTTTGGTAATCTACTTACACATGTAGAAGGATATTTTGAACTACACTATGATGCTGTTCTTATTGTACGACCAGTAACTATTACACGCTTATAGCTATATATAATATAAGAGATGCATATATCAATATCAGCAATAAACATTATTCGCTATTTAAATCTTTACTCTAATTTTGTTTTGGTGCCTGAGGCTATAACATCGATATCAAAATAGAAAAAAAATCACAACAACCAAAAATGTAATATTAATACAAATAAGATAACTATCTAATTGTTCCGAGGAGTTAATATACGTGCTGAGAATAGAACTACTACAATTAAAATTAAAACAAAAACATTATTTTTCAGTATATAATACCTATTCATTTGTTGTAGAATTAGATTGTGATACCATTCACTTTACTGACTTCTTTATACATACTATAGTAGAAATAAAATTCAAGTTCTGTTCTAACAGTTTCATTATATTGTTATAAAAGTTATTTCTAAATATTTAAACGATGCATTCATTGTAAATTAAGCCTAAAATCATTTGATAAGCTAGACGACCCATTACTTCAAGACATATTATTCCAACACAGACTTTAAAACCATATTTTATAAAACTTTCCGTTATAATTTTAACCCCAGTAATTTCACCAAAATATCTATCACTTTATAATCTAACTTTTAATCTTTTTATTTCAGAGATCACTTTTTTCTGGGTAGAAATGGGCTTTTTTGTTCAATAAATTACGGATCATTTGATTGGGCAGTACTTTAATTTCGATTCCTGACGTGTGGCAAACGTCATTAGTTATTGTAAGCGTTGCATATGTACGCACTCGTATATAGTTATATGTAATAGATCTAAACCTTAACAACACACATCCCGTCAAGCTTCTTATAATGATAATATTCAAAGTTTCTCCTGGATCAAAACTATAAACAACAGTTAAGCAAGAACGTTTTTACACAGATAACGTGTAACTTTAAAACATATTTTCGATAATTTCCAAGTTCAATAAGTTCTTAACGATTCTGTCTGATACATATAGAAACAATGTTGCCGATTACATTTGTGTTGACAGTTAATTTGTATTTCTTGAGCTATTTTACATCAGTTGCTTGTCTTCAGTCCAAATCAGAATTTTATTTTAAAGAGAGAAACAACATGAAACAAACAACCCAAACTTTACATACAACTCAAGCTCCACGAGACTGGAGTTGTGGAATTTACTGTAACAGAAGAAATGACTGTCGGGGGTTCAACTACAACCCAGAAACCCAAGAATGTCAACTGTTAGTGTGGCCTGACAACCAGACGATGGTAGCAGAAGGACACTCGGTGTGGTTCAAACGGGTAATTTTTTATTTCATGTGTGAAATGATCTTGGACTCTTTCTGTGTAAATGTGTTTCAGCTATTCAGTGATCATTAATATAAGAAATATGGTGATTATTGAGGGGAAATACGACATAATCTGTCATATGCATGTCGTCCCCAACACTGAACAGGTAGTAGAAAGCCTTCGTTTTGGGACAAGAAAATAAGTGAGGTCTTAAAGCCTACGTTAGTGAGATGATAAAACAAATAATAGGTTCACATAAAACAAATAGAGGGAGTTTTTGATTTATTACAAATAATAAAAAGACGCGAAATATATATAAGAACAACGTTAACCATGAGACCGTGCAAAACTTGATAAATTCTCATGTTGTTCAAAAGTAGGAAATATATTGATTAATTAATTTATCATTATGAATTCACGTTGTGTTTAACTGAGTTTAACTCTTTAACTAATAATTAATATTAAGTTATTTTAAATAATATAGTTCTAAATGTTCCTTAAAGCAATGTATTTCGTCCTTCCAAATATAGAAGTCAAGAGAATTAAAAACACGCCTTTTTATTACGAGATGAAAAACGTCAGTACGTGCTAGCAGCTCGAGAGACAATACTACATGCTAGTGGCAGCTGACGTTATAAGTCAGGAATGCGTATGGAAAATATAACAATGGAGGAAAGAAAACTGTGGAGAAATAAATCTCAGTAGCTTCAGTTACAGAATAGAAGGCAAACAAAGATTGAAAACAAGGAAACGAACTAAACAGGAGGAGATGATGAATGATGATGATGATGAAAAATTAAGTTTTTGAGTTTTTTTAACTCAAAAATACACAATGGTTTATTTGCACTCTGTCCACAGCAGTGAATCAACCTTCGGATTTTACTGCTGTAAGTCCGTAAGCTTACCACTGACCCACCAGGAAACCAAAATGAAGTAACAGAGTAGAACAAGAATATTTGTATGGTGAAAATATTATGTTGTACGAATATAAAATGATCTACACACTAATAAAAGTGTGAAACCAACGCTGGAGAAATAAGTTAATTTCATGAAAATAAAATAATATAATAAAAACCAAAACTAGTTGAGAGGTTTAGGTAAAAAATATTCTAGTAAACAAACACCATGGTAACAGAACAAGCTGAGAAGTTTAGGTAAAAAATAGTCTAGTAAACAAACACCATGGTAACAGAACAAGTTGAGAAGTTTAGGTAAAAAATATTCTAGTAAACAAACACCATGGTAACAGAACAAGTTGAGAAGTTTAGGTAAAAAATATTCTAGTAAACAAACACCATGGTAACAGAACAAGTTGAGAAGTTTAGGTAAAAAATATTCTAGTAAACAAACACCATGGTAACAGAACAAGTTGAAAAGGTTGAATTTAAGAAAGCTTATAATATTTCTAAAAGGGGATAAAAGACAACGATTATAATTGTTAAAGTCTTAAGAATGGTTGTTGTTAAATTTCTTGCAAACTACTCAAGGGCTACCAGTGCTAGGCGTCCTAATTTTGAAGTGATAGACTACTGGGAAAGTAGCTAGTCAACATCATCCACAGCCATCTCTTGTGACTAGCCTTTCCAACTAATATTTGGATTTACCGTCACTTTATAACGTTCTCACAGCACGTTCGACGAATGAGGATTTGATTCCCTAACCCGCAGATTGCAAGCCCAGTGCCATAATCTTTAGTAAAAGAAGAGGTAAAAACAAAACATTTAAAATGAAATACTGAATAATATAAGATTATAATATATAAATATTTCAATAATGAAATAAAATAGGGGATATAACAGCGATGAGACATAAAGGATAAGAAAATGCGATCTGTTTAAACTATGGTAAGGGGATTATTGTCAGAATGAGGTATAGGGGAGAATAGTTGCAGAAATGAGAAAGGTGACCCTAACCCTAAAGTTTCTTATATAATTTTGTATTTAGAAATATTAAAGAACTATATATACGCGCAAGTAATAATATATGATATGAAATGCAGGAAAGAGAAAGAAATTATTACAATTTACTACGTGAATAACAAAGTTATATAGCATCTCCTATCAAATTAAGTAAGTTTGGAAGAGTATCAGGAGTCGTCATAATTATGTACGTGAACATACACATAGAACTGAATTAGCTGTTGTACGTAAAGACGGAAAAGAAGTCATCCTTTTTATCAAACACAGAGTTATAAATGAAAAAGTAAAAATTCGGTATCGAATTTTTAAATATAATGTGAAATGAAAGATAAAGACAATAATGCGAAGGTTATCAACTATAGTTGATTTAATCGTACAAAGTAATAAACAATAATTTACAGAAAATTACAAGACTTTTGGATTTAACGAGTTCTGAAACACTAAACACATACAAAGATGTTCAGAACGTATTAACTGTTACAATAAAGATGGCCCTTTACTCTACAAAGATCTTAAACGCGAAGTTAAGACTATGGAGAATTAAACAATAAGTTATTCGAAGGACGTTAAAATGTAGGAAAGGTTATTTAACTGTAAACTACAATTTTTAATTGAATAATTTGTTGAGAAAGACCTTTTAAATGGAAAAAAAAGTTATCCGCTCATGAGCTTCTATGAAGTATTTGATATTTTTCTCATGCAACAATAAGGAATGACATAACCAAAGTTGGTATAAACAGTAAAACATATAATGTGATATTTCGTATATGCAGCGAATCAAATCGTGTTTGAAAATTTAGCACTGTTTGACGGAATTCTGTAAGTGAAAAGTTCTTTAAATTGTTAAAAACACTTTTTTGGGAAACAGATGGTTAAAACTTACAGTGTATTTTCTCTACATGTTTAATTAGTTACTGTGACATTATATTGGAACAAAAATCAGTTACATGAATAAAAGGTCACAATGTTTAAGTTTCGACGGTGTGTTTAGAAAATCGTTGCAATTATTGCAGTTATAAGAGAGTGTGGTACGTTCGTTTAGCATAATACAGCCCCCCAGTAGCACAGCAGTATGTCTGCGGACTTACAACGCTAGAAACCGGGTTTCGATACTCGTGGAGGGCAGAGCACAGATAGTCCATTGTGCATAATTACAAACAAACAAACAATAAGCATAATGCAAGATTAGATATTTGAAATATTAGATTAAGACTGAAAAACAACTAATTTCTGATAGATTATGGTGAAATTGTGACTTGCTGACAGAAGAACAAAAGGCAGCATAAGATAAAATACCTTTATTATACACTTGGTTGTAAGATTAACAAAAAATACGTAAGTAATGAAATAATACAAAGACATTACGCTACTAACGCACAGAAATGTCATCAAATATAATTACAAAAATTAGATAGATATGATTTTTAAGTTAGTCATGAATTATAAAACAATATTTGTGTATAGATTCTGATATATTCAAATATCTTGCACCAGTAAATCATTAATTTGAGGCCATAAAATTGATTTCACTGTCAAGTATTTTATGAGTATTTGTGCAAATGTTATAAGAGATGAGATGAATATCAAATGTTTCTTGTTTGTCTACAATTCTAGGAACTGGGGATAACATTTTCTCCCAAGTCTTGCTATAATAACACATTTCTCTGAATTTAAACTTCCGATGGATGTTAAACAAGTAAGGTTACTAATTAAATTAAGTACCTTTAAATTACCCCCCCCCAATAGCACAGCGGTATTTCTGCGGACTTACAACGCTAGAAACCGGGTTTCGATACCCGTGGTGGGTGGGTGGGCAGAGCACAGATAGCCCATTATGTAGCTTTGTGCTTAACTTCAAACAAACAAACAAAACAAAACCCTTTAAATTGAGTACCTTTAAACCGAATTTTAAAAGAAAAGAAGCGGATGCATTTCGCCAACAATTATAAATTGTTAATCTATGAGCTGACATACAACCTTATCATCTACAATAACCTACCTTAAAAACCGTTAATAGTTTAGATTTAAATGTTGCAAAAAGTGATGTTTTAAACAATGATATCAAAATAAATTTACTCATCAAAACAATTGCCTTCATTAATAAGTAGATCAATAAATATGGAACAACATCACAAAATAAAGTTAAGAGTTCATTATGGATCTTTAACAGGTAGGATGTATTGATGAAATTAAAAGACAATTTAAAATAGTTAAAATGGTGCTTTATAGTTAGAAAAAAAGAGCACGATCAGATGTAGCGTGCTCAGTATATAGTTGGTACTGAAGTCGCATTTTATATTAGAAACAAACCAATAACGCATACTTTAAAAATCACATTAACAGAGTTAGTCTCTGTTGTATTATCTAACATAAATAAAAAATTGCATTTTGACAACAGGAGTGGTGTATAACATAGGTTCTTTGTTTCTTTACCCAAACTTTTCTGAATTTACTGTTACACTTGAAGGAGAGAAGCAACTGGAAACGTCTCTTCGATATGTGTATGAGCAATTATTGAAATTCTGAATAGAAAAAAAGAATGGACTATTTGCCCACTCCACTACAAGAAGATTAGAAGAATCTGACCATCAAGTCAATTCTACATACTTTACTGTGTGTTACAAAACTACAATACAATCCAAAGCCAAGCCAGATATTTTCACTTCAGAAAAATCCAAGACCTTCCATCAAAATTTGGCCCTCTTCTAAATCAAATCTCAAACAGCCTTAATTTAAAAGGAAGAGCAAAGTTTCATTATAACTTTGAATAATTTTGAAACGTCCAAAATTTCAGCGTTGTTTGAACCTAGATACCTAAAGCAAGTTTTTCTTTCAAGTCATTTC
>NW_013666011.1:554075-566261 GCF_000517525.1 Limulus polyphemus | reverse complement strand
ACCTACACAAGAGAGTTACTTGCATTTGGGTGGGGGAGATATTGTATTAATTTATAAAATTATAGCAATAACAATAGGCAATCTGACAAAAAATTAACTTTCTTTTGATGCAACTATAATTGTTTTTTTTGTAAACAATGAGGAACCGACATTACTATTAACTGATTATGCTTGATTCCAGATTTAATACCATCTAAACCTAGTGAACAGTTTGGTGTAATTCTAGAATAATTAATATAATCTTAGTAATAGAAAAGCAATCTCCATTTTAACAAAACAAACAAATAATAGATTTCGGTTTTAATTGAAATTACCATTATTTATGTATTATCATATCTCCAAAATAATTTCAATGTGCTTATAAAAAATAGATGAGTCAGAAGTCACAACTTTTCTAGAATGAGTTGAACTTCTTTATACAACACATATATATATACAGAACTATTATTTTTTAAAGTATTTAAAGTGTTATTTCTGATGTATGTAATTGTAAAAGTTTAGTAACGTTAAAATGTTTATTAGGGCATTATAGTAATAAACGTCAAGGAATACACAAAAAATGCACGTTTGATGGAATTCAAGATATATGAAACTACCATTGATGTGATGTTTAATTTTGATATATACATAAAGTTTGGAGAATAACAATGTTTTAAAAGTTCAAAAAATTGCACGTGTGATGACGTTTTAGTACACATACAAATATATATGTTCTGAAACATATGTTTTAGGGTTTTAGTAGATATCGAAAGACAATAACAATGATATATTAGTAGAGATAGATGTGTGATGACATTTTATTTTATGTAAAAGTGCAATTGATGAGGATTTAGAATTCATCCACGATGACGTGTGTTGGATTTCTAGATCCACATTAACGATAATCTGAATACAGTTATGTAATGTTAGTGTGGTTTTAATTTGTTTTCAAACTTTAATAAAATGAGAATTCGTGAAAACTGGTCTATGTATTTGTAAGCATCCTTTACACACACACAAAATATCAAATTGAACCACAAACATTATCTTTACAAAAACCAATCTGCGCAACAGATAAGAGTCTGTTCTTATGTTCACATTAAAATGTCTTACCACGACACCCTATCATATACATAATGACAATATAATGAAATCTACACTGTATGATGTTTCAGTATTGGGCTTTATTAATTTATGTTTGTATTTGCAACAAACACAATGATACATAGTATAAAGAACTAAAAATCACGACGAATTTTAAAAAACTAAGATTTTGTCAGCATCTATGATAAATATAATTAACTATTACACTAGGTATACAGTATATAATGTTATATCGTTGAATCCTCACAACTTGAACTACATATTTACAGCTTTTATTTTGTTAAATTAAATACACTATACAGCTTAAAAAACGATTGTAATATGTTGAACGTTTATGTATTTGTTCTTCAGCACAAAGCTATATAGTAGCGTATCTGTGATCTACAAACCGCAGATGTAGTTTATATGTATATATTTCGCATCTGTAAGAAACGATTCTCATCGTATCAAGGCTAATATCAAGGATAAAACATATTTGGTATCACTAGTACCCCCCCCCCCATCCGATAGCTCAGTAGTAAGTATGAGGGTCTATCACGCCTAAAAATTGGGTTTCGATACCTGCAATTGGTAAGCACAGCTAGCACATTGAGTAGCTTTATGCTAACAAACAAATAGAAGTATTAATAGTGATTGGAGAGTATTTTAATGAGTTAAAATTCCTTCTATTCTCTGAGAGATATTTTATAAATTTAACTTAAATTTTTATAATGCATTGTTACTTTGTTTTTGTTGTAACTTTGTGCTGCCTAATCTTCTAACAGTTTCAAAATACATTTAAACTAAATGACCATTTTCCATTCATTTTCATTTCCTAACGTATATCGTTGTTGTTGTTTTTCCATACTTCATATTCCTGATTTTCTTCCTATCGGAAAGTTTCCAAGAAATACCAGATTACAGAATGTAAATAACTTGTATCTCACAGTGTTGAATCAGAATAACTCTCTTCAGCTTACAGCATGTTACTGGAGTCAGAATGTGATTATTGACGTTTCATAATTCATGCTACTGAGTACTGCTATTCTTTAACTAAACTTTATGTCTAACTCGTGAGTAATTTTATCTTCATATATATATCTATCTTTGTGTCATATTTTATATGTAGACTTGTCTCATTCCACTAACACAGACTCGGTAACCTGACAACTGTCCGGGGAGAGGGGCAATTTTTCTACGGGGTCAGTTATCCAAGGGGCAATTGTCTAGGGAGGCAGTTGTCCTACAACCTACAGACGAACTTCATTTTTGAGAAAAATAAGATCAAGTATTACTACGTTTTGTTAATACAAAAACTTTATATTCTTGTACAGTTGTACATTGTATATGGCCAAAATAGTTTATCAAAGAGTTTCCAGAAAAATATTTTTCTAGTATAAGAACTATAGGAACTTCCTATTCACGCTGCGAATTTTTAAGTGTTTTGTTCAATAACTAACTAAGGCTCTAACAATGCTTCAGCGCCATCTCACGTATTTCCTAGAAACGAGCATAAAATGTAATGACTAAATCAAACTAGCAGCGTACATTGACTGAAAAATATGCTATAAGAACACTTATTAGTATAGTTAATTAGTTTAATTCTGACATTAGGCTGCAGGGTTCAGAGAAGTCTTTAAAAAAGATTGTATGTGATGGAAAAGGCCAAGATTCGATCCTGGGTCTTTTTGTTATATACTGCTTTGTCAGAGCTCCACATTTTTCTACGAAAGCCAGAAAAGTCAACAAATACATTTTTGTAAATAGTCATAATACATCAGTTGTTAGTGATCATCAGGCACAACGTGTCAGCTCTCGGTTGTTCAAAGACACGAACATATTAATGCCCAGTAGTCCACAAACATGTTACATTCCCATTGGCTAATATATAAATCTACACCAACTCAAAGTAACAAACAGATACACCACATTAGCTATATTACGTCATATCTCAGTAGCCAATAAACAAACCACATCAACTCTAAGAGGCCAATAGATAATACTCTATATCAGTTCTCAATAACAACAATAAAAAAATATCAGCTCTAGTGGATGAAAATATCCAAATTGTAACTAACTAAACAATGTAGTTTCACTCACTAATGAGAAATGCTCGTAGATGTCTTCTATAATACATAGGTTGAGTACGTAATATTGAAATGATTTTGAAGCCTCATCACGTCGTTACATTCATGTCGCCCAATCATACCTTATCTAACGATCGTGCAGCTTGACAATAGACCTGTGTTGTAGTTTATACTACAAAAGGTTCCGTCGGTAAGCCTTTCATATCGAACGCATACACTTTCTCCCTGTGGGCTTACCAAAAGTCATATAGCGTACGAGGATGATGGTTTCTAAGACAAGTTTCAACAGTTCAATCACACAAGATCCATACGTGCTGCGTCCGGCGACATGACTAACATGTCGTCGTATGGAAGAGCATATGCCCATTTCAAATGTGGATGAAGCAAGTTGTGTGCACATGACTTGCATTGTTTTTCCAGTCGGAGATCCTTCTTGATAATGTTACGTACTGTTGCTTGGGGCACGTGGACCATTTTTGTTATTGATCATTATGTCACTGGAATCTAACCTGTTACAAGACTATTCACTTTTCCTATGACTTATTTCAGGTCCATATCTTCATAATCTTGATGCTTTAAGTTCATCTGTAATCCTTTGTTTTCCAATACCATTAAGTATAAGGGATTTCCCCATGTTGGAAATTCTTAATCCGCTTTGAACATATCTTTATGAGCTGAATATCTGAATATTTTATGTCATAAAGGGTTCTTACGTATCCCAAAAATCAGCAATGTCCAGTGGAATCACATAATTTACGAAGGTCAAACAATGCCAAAATATAGTTCTGATACATTCCGTTCCATCGCAACTTTATGCCTGCTGTGGTTGTCACGTGACTTGGTGACTGGTGTTTTCAAAATCGTACTAACATAACGTAAAAGTCTTTCATAATCCAAATAAAAGTTTGTATTTAAGGGTACAATAAGGCAAATGTTATAAGATATTATTTACGTTTAATGACATTCAAGAAATATAATATATATATATATAGAAAGTAAGTGTAGCTTTAATTTTCACTGACCTCCAGTGGAAATAAATTAGCCTTAGGTCGACTTCACCACTTTATTTGTATATTGAATTCAAATCGAGTTTTTGGTTGCCTTTCTGACTTTAGGTTTTTACATGAATCCTTAGTTAATAACGAATCCATATACATATATTCTTACGGCAAATTTGTGAGATTGGACATTACTCATTGTCATAGCTAGTAGCCTTTACGATCACATTCTAATTACTAAGTAGCCACTAATTTGTTCATCTATTATTTCTGTTAATATTTTAGCTACTAATTATGAAACAGACTTGGTTAGCGTATAAGCTGCTATAATAACACAAAATGCGTATTACAACGTAATGAATAAATTGGCGACTTAATTTTATTTGAATTTAAAAGTATATATATATATATATGGAGTAGATAACTTATAATAAAAGGGAAAAAAACAGCAGGATTAATGGTTTATGATAAACTATATATATACTTATATATGATTAATCTAGAAGGTCATAGTGCAAAGTTCATTTTCATTACTGTCCATGAACTGCCTTATTCTCTATCAACCATTACTTTTATATGGCTTGCCATGATTTAGATATTATCATTTGATGAAAGAAAAATGAATCAGAACTTCTTAACACATTCCTTGAGTGAAATATTTAACAGTTTTTTTAATAAATTTAAAATAAAATATACTTCAAAACTCGAGGCAATTTTCCATCCTTTTTATAAAAAATTATGGCTTTCAAATAAGATAATCTTGGTGATTGACTTTTATAGATAAATAAAAACTGCATAAGAAAAGATGTTGCTATAGAAACCTAGTAACTATTTGGCTAGTGATTAGTAAAGTGACTGACTTAAAATATACATATGGTAAAAACTGAGAAATTATGCGCAAGTTAAATTAACCATTCTTTACCAGAAACAGTATATTTATTTACTTCGAGATTTTATGCTGTTTTCCTTATTCAAAAAACTGATTCGTAATTGCGAATATATACAACAATTCTTGGAAAATAAAGTGTTTTTGCCTACTTTAATAATGTTAGAATAAATTTTGCCGATGAAATTCATCTTTTCACATAGAAATGGTTCAATTTTGGTACAACGAGCTCAAACAGTATGAAATAGTTGGACTATTCTAGTGAAAATTAAAGGAATGCATAACGTAGGCTGATGAACTGATTTTACTGCTGTAATCGTTTTATTACATATTCGTCTTTGCTTTCACTCATTATTTCTTAGAATTACTAAGGTAGATTTCTTCTGTTTAGAATTTGGAAATCATAACCAAAAACTAAAGAAGAGTTTGAAGTTGGAACCACATCAACAAAAGCCGATGAGAAAGTGCGTGAAATTTTGAGAGATTGTGACAGTTTATTTAATTATATGCCATTGCACACCTGGAGAAAAAATTATTTATTTAAAGATTATTTTAAAGTCGAGTTAGAGGAGAGGATAGAGAAAGAAAACAGCGTTTTACACCCCTTATGGATTAAATGAGTTTAATGTAAAGCACATAGGAATAAAGAATGTTCCAGCAACATTTTAGAGGTTACTGGATAACGTCTTACCAGGCTTACATAGATAACATTGACGCACACTCAAAATAATTGAGATTAGCACTGAAATTGAAGTTGTGGGTGAATGTCTGGTTATGCAAATGAATGAAAGGGTAAGTATTAGTGAGCTTACTGATTCAAACCCTCAGTAGTATAGGCGGAATAGAGGGTATTTCCCAATTAACTGTGTATGAATATATATATATTAACTGGCTGTGAACTTTTTAAATGTGGTATTGATATATAAAGCTCTATAAAGGCTGTTGCAATATATATAAGACTGTGAAGTTTATAAAATAGCTAGACAAATACTGTGAATTGTAATGTGATGTATATGTAAGGATAGTGAAATTGTCAATATTCCAAAAAAAGAGTCTGAATAGTGAAACAGTCTATAGAAGAGTGGGATTATACGCTAGAGCTTCGGAGTCTGGGATAACATCAAGATTAGACAGAAGCACAGCCGAAATTGAATCCAGTCATCATTGTTTAATCTATTCAGGAAAAGAAGAATGTGTTATGAAGTTAAGTCTAAAGAACATCTGTTGAGAGAGGTGAGAAAGCAGCCAGTTTTTGGACAGTCCCTAAAAGATTACATGATTATAGCAATCTTAGTCATTAGAAGTTATTGGAGGGAGCATCGCTATAGATATTACAGTACTCCGTACGATTATAAAACATTTTAATCCAATATAAGGGAAACAGATGTATATAGCGTGTTTTTAGAAAGGAACTTAAACGACATGTGTTCAGCGAAGGAAAAAAAAACGAGAAATGTGAGAGAGAATGAATAAAATGGCAGAGGCGAAGAAATAAAATAATATGCTACTAGTAAGAAACAAAGTCTACTTCTAAATCTATGTGTTCTTGATTATAGTAATAAACAGCAATTTATTATGTTTAGTATGAGTCAATTTCAGGTAAGAGTAAGTTCAAGTTAAATAAATTAGATGGAGAATAAAGGAAAACAAAGAGCGAGTATAGCACGATCGTAACAAAGTGGTGTCAATGCGATCTAGAACAAAGGTTAAACTTTGCCGAGGACATTTTATTCCTCTCATGAATATGGTTCCTAAACCATTCACGCCATATCGCATATTTAAAGGAATATTTTAGTAAACGCAGATCTACTAAATATTCCATAGCGGAACCACTTTTTTTACCTGGGCTGCGTTTACTATGAGTTACCTGTAGCATTAAATTTTGTGATTTTTCTGAGAACTTCCTGTCGTCCTTTACTAGATCCAGTAGTTTCTTGTAGGGTAAACAGCCAGTTGTTGAATATTGTTCGTGACCAAAGTAACAACTGACCTTCTTAACAACGGCCGACGGATACCACGTCTTCACGTTTCTTGTAGGTCTACTGGAGTCCTTCTATGTTCACCAAATTAATCTATCAGTGATTAAAAGTAAGAAGTGTTTAATGAAAACAGTTCAAACAAGTTAGAACAATATAGTAGAATATAATGATATGTGTTACAAAATTGAAGTTTTTCAATTAAAACAAACAAAATTAAAACTCATTACGTACTTTTTGGAACTACACTGAAGTGTAAGTGTATAAACATTTTATACTGAAATGTAAAGAGTTTACTCTAACCGTTTTTAACCCTTTAAGTTTCAACAAAAATAATCAATACCAGACTTGCGCAAACGTCATTCGAAGTGTGTCTAAAAGTTTGAGAAACACAAGGGTATAGATAGATCAATACATAAACAGCTTAACACAGGTTTAATAACAAGCTTAAGGAAATTAAAAACTTGATGAAACTATAACAAAGCTATAGTGGGCTACTTTGTACAATAATCTGTTCATTTCTGAGAGTCCAACCTTCGCTTCTTTTTAAAATCAATTTAGCTAATCGTCAGTTTCTACCACCGACTGAATAACTTATTTCTCTGTTGCCATAACAACACCTTCAGTCTACATAATCAATAAAGACTGTGTAATGTTTCTTCTGAACCAAGAATCAACCAGAATATGACTAATATATTAATTCAACAACCGTAATAAAAGCCTTATAAACACAGACTCTATACATTATAATTGCACACGTTTGTTGTTTAAAGGTAGCATAACAATTACGACAAATCTAACATCTAAAGTAAAGAGCGTATAATACAACAATATATCCATATGTTGCAATAATTAAACTTGTAACAAACACATATATCCAAAACAACCATCAGATAAATAATACGAGAATATTAACTATAGAATGGGGACGGTAGCGTGTATCTTGATGGGAGAACTATCTGAAGTGTAGAACAATTAAACAAACGAGATACACCCATCTATAAAATTGATCACTTATTTACATGCTTCACGTAAGTGGGAAATTTGAGTTAGGGGAAGATGCTGTTAAAACCCAAATTACTGTACATTGTGTGAAGCATGTTGATCCTATTGGCACTAAGGACAAATAGTATAGCATGGTATATCAAATTAAGTAAGATTATCAGCTTTGTCAAACAGGTTCATAAAGACATAACTCAGGGTGTATAAAATAAAACATAGCGACTGTTATTGTCTTTCATAATGGTTACATGGATAAGTAAACAGCACAATACAAAACTAGGATAAGTGGGTTAATGTTGTTATAGACAAATAACTTAAATCAACCGTCCTCTTTCTTGTTTCTTTACTTATGTGTTGTTGAAATATGTTTTAAGTTTTACAAACAATATTAAAAAAGTAAATACCAGGTACACTATTTAATACGCATGCGCTAAACATTTATATGGTTGATTTAAATACATGTACAATAGAATTTAATAATATTAGTAAAGTTTGTGTAGAAATTCTAAGATTTTTTCTAGATACTAACTACATTTCCAAGCACATTTTATGGTACTTCGTTTACAGCATGCGTATTTTAAACATATTCTTGTGCTGTTACTTCCCCCACTCTCTGTGTGTATATAAACTTGTTAAATATTAACTGGTTCTGTATGTACGCATCTAGTTATCTTTAGCTTGGAATTTTGACAGATAACTTTTTTTACTACGTCACAAGATAATTTAAGAAAATATATCTACATAAATTACTTGTAATTATTCATGTCTGACAATGGTTTTCACAAAACAGTTTCACTTGATTCTAATCTAATCAAAAACACCTGCGGCCAAAACAGGATTGAGTGTGCGACTTAAAGAAATGCAATCAAAATTGGCGGCCAAACAGATAGCTACACTTATAGCATTGATAAGAATTTTACAGCAAATATTCATTCAATAGTTAGCTAGGCTGCGTATTTGTTTTACCAACCACCATGCCCAAGTTGAACAAAAAACGCGGCCTGGCAAACTAATAAATAATATATTTGGTAAAATTCTTATCAATGCTATAAGTGTAGCTACCTGTTTGTCTGCCAATTTTGATTTCATGTCTTTGAGTCGCACACTCAATCCTGTTTTGGCCGCACCTTTTTTTTTTCACACTTAAGTTGTTTTTGATTATATTATAAATATACACGATTGCTGTTTACGATAAATCTAACATCTCAAGTAAACTGAGCATAATACAACAGCACCTTCATATCTTAGGATAATCAAAAAATATGCCTAGTTTCAATTCAACTAGCCGGTAAATAAAACGACGATATTAACTACATAATTGGAATAGTAGCATATATCTTGGAGGAGGAATACAACGACGTTTCTACATCTTCGAATAATCAAAGCTTATAACAAACACATAGACTCGAAATATTTACTCTATAACTACTAAATAATGGACGACTAGCGCAGATAGCCCTCGAGTAGCTTACCACGAAATTCAGAACAATCTATTTCATTTAAGTCGCACCACCAATCCTGTTTCGGTCGAACCTTTTTTCACATCTATGATGTTTTTGATTAGATATCATGACTTTTTGTCAATACACACCAACAAACCACAGTAAGTAATAAAGTGACACTTGATAGTAACTAACATTAGCTTTAGGATCGCAACCCTATTACTCGGAACAGATCTGTACTTTACAGATTCTTCAAAACAGATGGTGGTAGTTTTTCTTCTCTAAAACAGTGTTAATAAATTCCTTTATAGTAACACCATGGAAACAGGATTAACAGTTTCTTCTCATCACCTGCATGCACTCGGTACAGCCGTATCAACCATTCATTATTTAAGCTAATTACTTAAGCTAATATCACGTGACGCTAAGCGCTCTTCAGTTAGGAGAATTTCATAAAATCTAGGAAATTTGTGTTCATAAGTTAGCAATGAATAACAACCATCCACTCGTATGATAAGTTGGCAATGAATAACAACCATCCACTCGTTATCATACGAGTGGATGGTTGTTATTCATTGCCAACTTATCATAAACTTATCATACGAGTGGGTGGTTGTTATTCATTGCCAACCTAACTTATCATACGAGTGGATGGTTGTTATTCATTGCCCAATGAATAACAACCATCCACTCGCATGATAAGTTGACAATGAATAACAACCATCCACTCGCATGTTTCTTTTGAAAACTTGAGCTACAAATTGCTAATCTGGTTTTCTTGGCCTAACCAATACTTATGTATCTGCACGTGCTTTCTCCCTATAGTTTTGCTGCTCTAAGTCAGCCATCTTTAATCCGAATGACAAAAACTAAAAACGGTCTACCTTTACTCTTAGTTGAAGCTATAGTAAAAATATCAGTCCTATAGCTCACGTGACATTTTACGTAGACGGTTTGTAAAATAACTTTGCACGTGTGGCTTATATTTAGACCACATTTGATACGTAATTGTAGGTTATAGAGGTCTACCAGTGTACCAAATTTGAAAAAAAATCATGAAAGTTAACTATGTTTTTCTATCAAATAAAGTTTCCGTATTTTCGGTGCGAAGAAAAATATAGGAAGAAATTCAATAAAAATTGGAGATTTTATATCTCGTGTATTTCTTAATGGATTGCCTTGAAATTTGGTATGTGAAGTAAGAGTCCGGTAGAGTACACCCAGTGAAAATATGTGATAGTTGGGATTACCACAGTACGAGCTACACAAAGTGGAAAATTGCTAAACTATCACTCCTGCAGATTGTTTTGGCTGCACAAAACACTACCGTGTGTCTTGATACGTTACGTTCTGTAAAAATAAACAACTAATATATAATAAAACTACCAGAGTACGAGCTACACAAAGTGGAAAATTGCTGAACTATCACTCCTGCAGATTGTTTTGGCTGCACAAAACACTACCGTGTGTCTTGATACGTTACGTTCTGTAAAAATAAACAACTAATATATAATAAAACTACCAGATAGCCTTGCTAAATACGTGGCCACACACACACACAGTTCCATCAATATTTATTCACCATGTAGCCACTGAACTGTTGTTATAACGGCTGAAGTTGTCGTGTGACTTTCTAATTTACATTCTCAAAATCGTTTTACTATAGCGTACTCAACCCTCTTTAGAAATAGCAATAAACGTAGCGCATATGCGAATGCATTTATTTCTACTCTTGGAACCATTACAAAGAAAAGTAATATTTATATGACAGATGTTGTAAAGTATTCGTGTTACTGATGTTTAACGACTTTAAAGAAACAAGTTCAATATATATATATATATAATAATGATAGCTTCCGTTTCCACTGACTGTGTAAAAGTAAAGAGATTTCTGGATAGGTTTAGTACTTTACTTGTATATAATTGGACAATAACCATTATCATGGCTAGTGACGTATACTAGTCATAGCATGATTGCTAATTAAGAACTATTTTTATATGTTATTGTCATTATCATTAAATACTAATTATTATATAGACTTAGGTAACTGTCTACACCAGCGTTTCCTAAACATTATTGACCACGGAACACTTTTGAGCTCAAAAACTATTGACAGGACCCTTAAGAAATATTCTTATGTTAAAAAGTTAAATCATAAAAAATTATCATCCAAATAACTCGTTTTTCGCTTTAATGTTCCTTCTTTTAACCATCGATCCACGGCTAAGTAGTATCAATACTTGAAATCACTGTAATTTTATAATGTTACGAAATATTCACAACCTAAAGACTAGCTTGTTGTTTCCTTGAAACACTGCACTCGACTATCAATAGCGACTAACTTACAGCGAGTCATCAATTAGGCTCCGCCAATAAATGAAATAGATAATGGCAAAGAGAATAGAGGGTGGTACGATTAATGGGCTGACGAGCTTTATAGCCATATCTGTACCTGTCCTGCTCCTTTACTCCGACTACACTACACAAATTGTTCTCGTGAAACTCCTGGATATAACGCACAGAACCTCAGTTTGGGAAACGCTGGTATAGGCTATTACAATGGCAACTAAAAACAAACAAAACACACACACACACACACACATTATAATGGCATTGATAAATAGCTGAGTAAATTTTCCCTAAAACTTTTTAATAATGTAAAAAGAAACTGATGGAGTGAATAAGTTATTATAAGAACCAGCAAAATTATGGTTTATGGAAAATACCGTATA
>NW_013666011.1:547018-553075 GCF_000517525.1 Limulus polyphemus | reverse complement strand
GTTATTATAAGAACCAGACAAATTAATGGTTTATGGAAATACGTATATATATATATATATATATATAATTAACCAAGACAAACGTAGTGCAATGATCAGTTCTGGTACTGTTTTAAGTGGTGTTCTCCTTATTACCTATTAACCATTATTATACCTTGCGGTGATATAGGTATTATTATCAATTAGTGAAAGAAAAATTATCCAGAAGAACTTCTTATCAACTTCGTCGACCTCAACATTTAGTAATATTCTGGTTGTTTGTTTTTTAACACAGGATCTCTTCCTCAACTTCCGTGGCGGAGATAAAACGTAAAAAGAAAAGAAAAATCCGGAATTTTAAGTAGAATGTAGCATGCAATGAAATGTGATGATTACAACATACGGTTTCTAAATCGGACATAGCTTGACCGGTCTATTACTGGCCACATCGTCACCTTAGTTAACAACAGTAACCAACATGTCCACTATGTAAGCCTGCTTCTTCTTCGTCCGTCGTTGCATTTGTTTTTCAGACAAAAGTTAAATAGATCAAAATATAACTCCAAGCCCTGATAACCGTGACTGGAACTTTTCTACTATTCGACATGTGATAATCAGTCACCATTATTCCTTCAATTACCCGCATATGTAAAGTTTCCCATTTGCAACCTGTGGAGTATCTGTGGATACGATCACGATTGACGTTTGATAGCCCTTGTTGAGACAAATCATAACTCAATACCATACTCAAAGATGCCGTGGTGGCAATTTAATATAGGTTTGGTGCTGACAAAGACAGTGGTGATAATCATAGTAGCATTCCGCTTGATAATAAAATGAAGATCAAGGTCTTCAACCTCAAACACATAATGGTGCTGACAAAGACAGTGGTGATAATAATAGTAGCATTCCGCTTGATAATAAAATGAAGATCAAGGTCTTCAACCTCAAACAGATAATGAAGAAATGTCGCATAATTTGATTTAAATAAAGAAAAAGATAATAAATTCATATGTCCGATTGTTGTGGATAAGGTGATAAAGCCACTCCGAAACTCTGTGTATTTTTTAACTGCTCATAACTCCCAATGGAACTGCATTACCATTAAATATATTGCATACTTTGATACAGCAGGTTTCTAACTTTCCAACAGTATATACAATACCTCAAGAAACAATTACCAGAATTTCTTATTCTTTGCCTGCTACCCAAAAACACTTCTTCATCTCTAATTGTAGGATAAATTTTATATTATATAAATTTGAAAAACAACTCGTGCTAATTTGATTTTCTATATATTGTATAAAGCCTGCCACTACCCAGACCTGAATTACTATTTACTGCCTGTAGCTAATTGTGTGAAGTCACCAGAGGGCCTTGATAACTACTTATATATGAAGATAATAGTTATCAATTCAAGCAAGAAGAATAGCTGTTATAAAACAGGTTCATAAAGACGTAAAACTTAGCTTTTATTGTAGTTCTTCCAATGCCCTCACAATGGCTACATATATGCATAAACAGCCTAATACAAACTTAAAATAAGTACGTCAATGTAGCTATAAACAGATAAATGAAATTAATCCTACTATTTCTTATTACGTGGTATACTTTGTTTGTTTGTTTAAAGTTAAGCATAAAGCTATACAATGGGCTATCTGTGCTCCACCAACCACGGGTATCGATACCCGATTTCTAATGTTGTAAATCTGCAGTCATACCGCTGTGCCACTGGAGGGCACATGGTATACTATCCGGCGTACTAGTGTGCTTTTGAAATATGTATGCAGTTTTGCAAGCAATTTGAAAAATAAATAAATAGCACGGACAGTACCTAACATGCATTATCTATACACTTATATGGTTAACTTTACATACGTGTTGATGCCATTTAATAATATTAGAAAAGCCTTATATGAGAAGTATACAAACTCGATAATTAAATCTTGAAGAACATTTTAGGTTATTTCGTTTACAGCATGCGGGTTTTAAACAAATGTCTATGCTGTTACTTCCACCACTCTCTGTGTATATAAACTAGTTAAATATTAACTAGTTCTGTATGTACACAGCTAGTTGTTTTTGGTTTGGAATTTGACGGGTAGATAGAAAATGATGTTGAATATTTTTTCTACATGATATGATAATTCATGGAATATAGTTACAAAAATCAGATGTAATTTTTTTTAGTCCGACAGAGATCTTCACAAAATAGATTCAGTTCATTATAAAATTATAAATCTTCTTGGAATTCGTACATAATTGTAAGTAATTCGAAAATCTTGACAAGGTTTCCTCACTGTTTAAATGACTTGATATATAAAGTTTGTATCAGATTGCTCTCTGAGTGTCAATATAACTGATCTACATTAGACATTACATAATACACTCTGCTAAATTGAGCAAAGCATATTGTTTCTCGAGTTTTCTTTTGTAGA
This sequence comes from Limulus polyphemus, assembly GCF_000517525.1. NCBI lineage: Eukaryota > Metazoa > Arthropoda > Merostomata > Xiphosura > Limulidae > Limulus > Limulus polyphemus. The sequence continues at coordinate 550,658 of NW_013666011.1, read as the reverse complement.
TTTTCTGTATTGTACCTGATATCTCTAGCTTGACGATTGTAAAACTTAATTGTTAACAGTAATTACATCTCTCTTTCAAAATAACTGTATAGTAATTATCTCACAATTCAATCCTTTTCTGAGGAAAATACATATTTCAAAGTTAATATAATATTGCTGCAAATATTTCTGCTTTACTTGGAGACGTGGTTTTCGTCTAAGATTCTTTCTCTACTCTTTATCTCTAATTGGTCACTTTTCCATTCATCACAACACAGGCAAAACATTTATTACGTGCTTTAAGTACGACAGTGTGTATTAATCAAAACCAGCACTTTCTTCATGTGTTATTATGGGGCTGGGCATTTAGATTTTTCCTATCAATGAATACTATACTAAATGTACCATGGTAATGAAGGTCCTAGTTCTGTGCAGTGACTTGTACTTTTTGCTGTCTTGGACCTTCAGCTTGGGTCTATTTTAAATAAGTTATTTGTTTCTTTACCAACATAATGAGTGCTGTGCCCACTGCGAATATTGAAACCCGAATTTTAGCGAGACAAGACTTTACACTTACCGCTGAGCTATCAGGGGAAGAGGGGTGAGTCTACTAATTCAGTGATATGTAACATTTGGATTTTTCGCAGATGCAAAAAAATATACATATCAATTATAAGTTTCATTACACAAACATTAAACGTAGTACTAGTGTTCTACACTGTACATTGTATTTAAGTTTAAAAGGAAAAACAGAAAACATGTAGTTCAAATTCTGTGTATTCAACAATGTAACAATATATACTATACATCCAACATAATAATTAATTACTTTTTATCATACAGGTGAGGACAAATCTTGATTTCCTCAAATGCAACTTAATTTGTATTTTGTGATTCTGTGCATCGTTACGTTTGTTGCAAACCTAAAACTAAATTAATTCGCCCAAAGCTGAAACAACATACCATGTTAATTTAACCAAAGTGTAAAGTCGAGTTATTATATAAATAATATGATTTCTTGGCGAGATCCTTTTATGTAACCACAAGTACATCCACCCATTTGTTTTCGCAGACTCTGTGTATTCTCAGTCTTTTATGTGAACAAAATATTTAAAAATACATAGACAACCTTTTACTAATGCTCATTTTATTATAAGTTTTAAGAAAAACTTTTAAAAAAGCACTAATATTACATAACCATATTTAGAGTATCGTTAATGTGGTCCTAGAAATCCAATATATATATCATCATGAATGCAATTCATTATAAAGTAAAACTTCATAATAAAGTAAAACTTCATTATAAAGTAAAACTTCATTATAAAGTAAAACTTCATTATAGAGTAAAACTTCATTATAAAGTAAAACTTCATTATAGAGTAAAACTTCATTATAAAGTAAAACTTCATTATAGAGTAAAACTTCATTATAAAGTAAAACTTCATTATAGAGTAAAACTTCATTATAAAGTAAAACTTCATTATAGAGTAAAACTTCATTATAAAGTAAAACTTCATTATAAAGTAAAACTTCATTATAGAGTAAAACTTCATTATAGAGTAAAACTTCATTATAAAGTAAAACGCAGTCATCCTTCTCGTTCTATTTCTATTAAAACGTCATTACTTCTTCAGTTCTATATCTCCTAAAACACTATTAATCTTCCAGTTTTATATGTACTAGCACATTAACAGGTACGTTTCAAAAACATAACCACCAATATTTGTATTTCTACGTCTGATAAAACATTATCAAACTTTTATTTTTTTATATTCTAAAACATTATTATCACGCAAATTTTATATCGATTCAAAGTAAACATCACCGTAATGTTAGTTTCATATATCTTGATTTCGATCAAACGTACATTTTATGTTTGTTATTTGATATATGTTACTGTAGTGTCACAAAAACATTTTAAACTTTATAAATCTTCACAATTATATTAAGCTAAAAGCATGCTTTAAATACATTAAAAATAGTAGTTCTCTACATATATTGTGATTGAAGAGGTTGAACTCCCATAAAGTTAAGACTGCTGTCGCTTCTGTGCTTATTATAAGCACACTGAAACCATCAACTATTCTTGAAATATGATAATAAACAAGTAATGAAAATTAACTTAACATTGAAATTTATGTTTTATTTATTTTTCAAATAGCAGCAACTGGCCTTCCTATTAGTAAAATTACATTAGTTAGAGTATATCTACTCTAAGTAGTGCTAACTAGATTTGGATAACATAGTTTTAATATGATATGATGATATTAATATTTAGACAACTCTTTTGTTTTTTACAAAACCGTAATTCAAATTGAAATTTTAACAAGTATTTATTTTCGAATTTCAAAACTACTTGCACAAAGAAAGTTTAGCCTTTCTATTTCTACCAGATCATCTATTTTTATTGTCAAGTTTTTCGTACATGAGTTCAATATTCCAAGCATTTGTAGGTATATAGGCCACTCGTATAGTTTTCCCCAAATGTCTTGTATATATTGATACACTTCAATAAACAAATGTTTTACCTCGATCGTTTCGGTTAATGTTGGGTTGCTTTAATAATAAAGTCAAAAATGTACATAATACATCTTGTATGTTAAAGGTATATTCCATAAAACCCGTTATGAATTATTAAACATTGTTTATTATGATCTGAACTTGAATTTCTCTATTCCTTCTTACTTAACTTCATATTAGATTAAACATAATAAACAATGCATGTTTTGTGGTATCCTATATAGTTTGCATGAGTTCTATATTAAACACTGCGATTAAAATAATCTATTTTACATTTACATGGAAATAATTTAGAAAGAATAAATTCAACCAAACATTTTAAAAGGTTCCTAAAAATTAGCTCAGAAACATCGTTAATAAAAAGGTACAAGTAGAATACGTATTCTCCAAGTAATCAAATTTTAACATGTACAGATCGTGCGTGAAGTTTATATGATATTTCGTCAATCAAATGCAGTAAAACCTTGTAGAAAAATATGCAGTTGTAAATATAATTTTCAAGTCAGTTCAAAAGTGTGATAAGTTCAATCTGGTAAAATAACAACAACAGATTTTCAATCAAACACTTTATGTGTATATTGAGGTTTGTTTGAACCTACAAGATTTCCAATACTTCAAGTTATCTTCTTTACGTGAAATTAAGTATTCCATCTGGAAGAAAGCTCTTAAAATTGAATGAAACTTGTAGGTTCAAATATGCTTCAATATTCACACTAATTATTTGTCAAAAAATCTGTTTTTATATTATTAACTCGTACTTATTAAAAGACACACTATTGTAAAACACTTTCACACATGATTATTTAAATTTCGTTATAACATTCTTTTAAAGGATAATAATATGAACAGTTCCATCCGTTACAACCAGGTGTCATGCTAACGTCAGTGTGATCTTTGTATTTTAAGAAACAGGTGTTATAGTCATATCTGAAAGCTGATGACTTACAATTAAGTGTTTGTAGACACAACTTGAGACACGTTTCTGGGGGTGTGATTCGGCAGACTATAGAGGATATCGTAACCCCAGATACAGGTATTTTCTGTGATGTTGTAGTGAACTAGAATAAAAAAGAACAGACAAACATGTGAACTTGTAAAAACTTGTAGATAAAACGACTACATTGTTCTCTATATTATGTTT
>NW_013666011.1:535698-546761 GCF_000517525.1 Limulus polyphemus | reverse complement strand
TATATAAGTATTATTCACTTGTTTCTTTGTCTGTTTCAAATGCAAATACACGATGTGTTTTTTGTACTGTACTCACCGCAAATAAATCCCGAGGTTGACAGAGCGTAAATAGCCCATTGTGGGCTTTACTCTAAAAAAAAACTAATTCTAATCGAAAAAAAAATTAATTAACATATAATTTTAATGTATTGAAATATAAATGACAGACAGAATCTTTTCACAGTAGCAATTATACGTTGCTAATTTAAAAAAAAAACACTTTTGGAGCATTTAGAATTAACTAGAAAGAACTCATTAAAAGTTATAGCGATACTTTACCTTCCTTTTGAAATCTGCGTCATTTCTTTGATCTAGGGAGGAGGGGAGCAAATTCATACGGAGGTCAGGAAGCTCTTGGATTTTTCTAAACAGAAAGTGCAGGTTATAGTAATACGCTGTTTTGTTTTGTTTGTTTGTCTGTTTTGAATTTCGCGCAAAGCTACACGAGGGCTATCTGCGCTAGCCGTCCCTAATTTAACAGTGTAAGACTAGAGGGAAAGCAGCTAGTCATCACCACCCACCGCCAACTCTTGGGCTATTCTTTTACCAACGAATAGTGGGATTGACCGTCACATTATAACGCCCCCACGGCTGAAAGGGCGAGCATGATTGGTGTGACGGGGATTCGAACCCGCGACCCTCAGATTGCGATTCGAGTGTCCTAACCACCTGGCCATGCTGGGCCGTTTTGTTTTGTTCTGTGCCTTTAGAGCATACACAGTAAAAGTGTAAAACTAACTTATTGTCAGACCTTTCTCGTCTTCTTGGGGGTAACTTCCCCCCCCAACACACACACAGACAGACGCATAATTGGCGTTCATGATCCTTTTCTTCCAGAAGTTTAACAACAAAGCTTCATTATTTTGTCATAAAAAAAAACGCTCTCATTTAGAAGACTTTTCGAATTACATTTCTTCATGTGTAACAGAAATGTGGATAAAGAAACGCACAACACAAGTTGCGAACCATGCCCGTTGTCAACATGAAAGTTTTGATTAATATTAGATAGCAGCACAGAAAAACTCTGTGAATTTCATTTTAAAATAATAGGTTTTTGATTTGTTTGCGATGTATATGACATGACTGAGATTGGATGACTTCAGCAGAAACTAAAAGCTGGGCGCTCTACACGAGAAAATGCCTGTAAACTATAAGCTGGGCGCTCTACACAAGGAAATGCCTGTAAACTATAAGCTGGGCGCTCTACACAAGGAAATGCCTGGAAAACTATAAGCTGGATGCTCTACATGAGAAAATGACTGGAAAACTATAAGCTGGGCGCTCTACACAAGAAAATGCCGGGGAAACTATTAGCTGGGCGCTCTACACGAGAAAATGCCGGGGAAACTATTAGCTGGGCGTTCTACATGAGAAAATGCGAGGAAACTATAAGCTGGGCGCTTTACACAAAAAAATACCGGGGAAACTATAAGCTGGGCGCTCTACACAAGAAAATGCCGGGGAAACTATAGCTGGGATGCTCTACATGAGAAAATGACTGAAAAACTATAAGTTGAGCGCTCTATAGAAGAAAATGCCTGTAAACTATAAGCTGGACGCTCTACACAAGAAAATGCCGGGGAACTTGCTCTCTTTTTTTCTGCGACTATAAAACACTTATTTTAAATTATCCTTTGAATTCCACAGTACGCCCAACCCATTAAACGTCAACAGTAAATTATTAATTTTACTTTATTCTATATATAAGATCTAGTTCTTACTCTGTACAAATTATTTTGATAAGCAAATGTTTTGTGTATCATTATTTAAAACGTCCCTTATCTCACTATTTAAGTGCGAAGTATTTGTCAGTTTCTTCAGGTAAGTTATTGTGGACGATAAGCTATTAGGTTGTATGTCAGCATATAGATTGTATATTAATAATTTCCAATTGCTGGTTAATTTATTTCAAATTATTTTAAAATTCAACATAAACATACCTAATTAAATCAATATTTTATTTGTGATAAACAATGAACATAAAACAATTAAATTGGTTCCCCCCAGTTGGTGAACGATAACTTTGCACAGTTACAACGCTAAAATCCGGGATTCTACTCCATCGTATAGCATATATATATAGAGAGAGAGTCCGTTGTAGTTTGCGTTAAAACAAAAAGCAAACAGCTTAAATTCATAGATAAATTATCTTTTATAACTAAACTTAGGATAAAACATTTTCTACACTCCCAAAATTGTGGGCAAAGAACCATTTGCATGACTTTTAATGGACTATGGGTAACACCCCTATAATAATCAATTTCAGTAGCAGCATATGGTCTTGAACAAAAGTTTTGCTAAAGCAAGATTTTAAGCTTTGCACGATGAAATTCAAACATTTTTCTAGTTCAGGATCTAATTTCAAAACCTAAATACCTATCTAATGTTTTATACTACTTATCACACTTTGGTCGCCATTTCCGTGAATTAGTTACGTAAATTATTTGTTGAAGATTAAGCTTACTTAAGGATTTTCCTCTTTTTTTTTGCTATTCATACACAACAAATATATAAGACTCAAAATTCACTTCACAATTTGACCAGATTCTACCAGATTTTTAGTAATCTTGCTAAACACCATCTACTAAACTCTCTCAGAAATTCAATATTTGCAGCACATTTCCAGGCAAAGAGGAAAAACTTAAAACCTCTATTACAACAAAATCTTCATATTCATTTGATTGATTTCTGCTCCACAATACAATACTGTACTAAATAAGGTAAAAAAAAGTACAAAGCAAAATTAGCCACGCTTTCCAACAACTTATATCACATTTGTACTGAAATTAGCCACGCTTTCCAACAACTTATAGCACATTTGTACTGATGAATGTATTCTGATCCATCTCGATATGATCCACCGTTTTCACATGGGCGTCTGCGCACGTAATCTGTTGGTTAAAAATACAGTAGCAAAGTTTCACCCAAGACATTTGCTCCAACACAATATATATATAATTATTATTCACGTGTTTCTTGGTTTGTTTCAAGTACAAATACACAATGGGCTTTTTGTACTGTGCCCACCGCAAATAAATCCGGGGATCGATTTCCCGAGGTGGTAATTAGCGGAATACTTAATTATAGTACAGAGACAGTATTTAGCTACTCACACAAACTTTTCTGGTGCCCATTGTACAGCTATACAGGTCTGTGAAACAATCCTAAGTTCTCACACATAATTTGTTTTGCTGAATATATCAAATATCACTTTAAATGTTTTGCTATGTATACCATCTTTATTTACATCAGTCCACGTTATTTCATGAGAAACATCAAATATTTCATCGAAGTTCATGATTGAGTGTACGAAAAAACTCCCATAATTCATCTGAATTATTCAAATGTGTGTTTTCTAATAACAAAGTCACATCGGGCTATCTGCTGTGTCTACCAAGGGCAATCGAACGCCTGATTTTAGTATTGTAAATCCGGAGACTTGCCGCTGTCCCACCGATAAACATTTCACGTGCTCTTCAGTTGACGTTGTGTTCAATTATACCCAGTTATTAACTTCAGGTTTAACATCTTCGTAGCATTTAACAACGTTTTGAACTTCTTTATACGTGATTAGTATGTTTAATAAATCGTTAGTCTTACCATTTCTATAAAGTACAGATAATACGTTATATTTAACTGATTCTGAACATGAAAGCCACCAAGTTACATGACGACCAGAACTGTTATAAAACTGCCGTAGAATGGTATGTATTAAACTACATACTGATATGATATGGCGTTGCGTAGATAGTGTGATGCTACGAAAAACTGACCGCTTTTGGAAATGGTATGTAACAGCCTTTGTACTTAATGGCGTTGTAAAACAAATCAATATGAACAACTTTGAGCACCAGGATTATCCAGAACAGACCTGCAACAAGTCATGCTCTCCACCTGTGATAAGCAAAGTGTGACGTCTTCAAACAGATGAGAATCCACAAATACAAAGGTCAGGGCAAAAGCCGTCCACATATCCCAGCCAACAATACGCAGCATAATAGAGAAGTATCTCCATCTGGAAAAGTGACACATGTCATGTACGTAAGTTGTTTCCAGGTTTTATCATTTCGACCGTCGCATTCCTTAAGCAGCTGGAGAGAGAAACGGATAGTTAAAGTGTTTACATACTGGCCAAGTTGCCAATGGATTTATGTGCGATCAGTCTGATTAAATGAGTGGTGGAAATCGTCTTCTTTGTACACTACACTAGATGACTTATGGTAATCCTGCAAGGACATTTGTGCTTTCTTGAGGACATCGTTAAGACGGGACGTTTTGCAATGGTAACTATACTACAAGGCAATTATCAAGATGCATTCATCAAATAAAACATGACCAGACGTGGTTACATGAACTGTAACGACATTGTGAAGCTCTCAAACGTTTTAGTATAATGTATCCACCCTCTGTATTATTTTGTTCGATTAAAGAAACCATAACTGGTATTTCCGGCATTGTACTTATTTCTTCTTTCAACATTATCTTAAAATTTTCCATACCCTATATATTATATTTATCTTAATATGCAGAATCAAAGAAATACATAACTAAAATAATAATAATAATAATATGTTATTCTTACTGTAACGAATGTGTTTTAATTTATTTTATCTTAATATTTAATATTTTAATACTGTGTTTAGATTAAGTTTATATTTAAAACCATGCATAGCTTGTAGTGTTAGATATCTATTGCGCAACTCCCGCCTATTCTCCAAAGTTGTAGAAGATTCTCGAGAGTCAGAATCAGCAATATATGTGAGTATGTAAACGCTTTAACCAGTATTGTAACGTAAGATTGAGGTTTCTAGCAAACATTCCCACGGTATAAATATAACTAACGCCAAGCGCCAGAGAGTGTCTATTATTAGTTCGCTATAATCAGCATACTATAAACTCCGAAAGCTATAATTGTGATTTTTAGAACACTTATCGTTCGAAATTTATAAATATTCCTGGTCGAATATCTTAAGTTTTCCGATTATTACAAATCGTTTAACTTCAGTGGATTCTCATTAGTATTTTTTACGAAAACATTACCAATTTCAACGGTGGAAAACCGCGTGTCTGGTCAAGGAGTCAAAGCTAGCTAGCTTCCCGGCGAATCGTACTTACATGAACTCGCTCATCATAAATCCTCGATAAGATATCAGGGAAGTTCCAGACTAGAAAGAAAACTTTATATTATTTGTAAGTTTGTGAAAATTTTGTTTATAAATCATTGTTTGCAGTAACTATTTGTAATAATTATTATTGTAATTATACTGTTGTGTGTATATTAAAACGTATTTGTGTTAAAAACGAAGATGGCGTGTATCAATCTTGTTGCCATATATCGTAAATTGACTAATATATCGGCATTTATTTAAATACTAAATCTAAAGAACAAGTTAACTACTAAAGTTAACTCGGCTTTGGACTATTTGAAATTCTAATACATAACATTACTTCAAAAGTTAATCTGCTTAGTAGAAACATAACTGACTCGTTTTGAGTCTCCAAGTGAGTCAGCGATAAGTTTACGGACTTCTAATGCTTTAGCTTTTCATCTCAAATAGTCAGTAATTCATTTTCTTGCTCTATAAAATTGTTATTTCACCATACCAATATATCTGTTACATTTCTATTACTTCATTTGGATTTAAGTTTCCAAGTATCTCAGCGGTAAATCTAAGGGCTTATAACGCTAAATATCGGGTTTCTACATATAGTACATTAACAAAAAATAAACAATAAAAACAAATTTTGCTTTATTAAACTGCCTTTTTTATCGTCTTAATTCTCTTGTTTATTTACTTAGTTAATTTTTAATATATTTGTTTGTTATCTTTTTCCATGCTAAATTCTGACTTACAGCTTCAGTTACCATTAGTTCACAGTACCTCTTCTCGAGCTGTTAGCACGTCATAAAAAGGGCAAAATATATTACATAAAGTACCGGATAGAATTTTATTATTAAAAATAACTAATCATCAATTATTAGGTAAGAGATAAACACAGAATAGTATCTTAATGATATTTAAATTAAATTAAAATAAATATACTTGTTACTTTCGAATAACATTAAAATCCAACCAAGATTGAGCATTTATCAAGTACACTTCATAGTCTCATCACCTTTAAAACTGTTCTCACAAATTTCACTTCTCCAAGTTATTTGTAATTAAGTCGGTATTTATTATAAGTAAACCTGTTATTTGTTTTATCATCTCATCAAAACTTAAGCCTTAAAAACTTATTTATCTACCATATTTTATATCTAAATCTTACTGCTACTTATTAATTGTTGGGGGCGTCATACGTGTGACAATAAGAATCATATTTTGTTTCAATAATCAATATATTTGTATTATTCTGGATCATTGAATAACTTCAACTTAATTTGTATTGCATTACATTCTCGTGCCGTCTTATACATTTCTATTATCGTTGTTCATTCAAAACTTGAAGGAAATTTTACATAGAAAAATTCCAAACTCCTTTCATATAATATAATTACCCGTTTGAACCAGACCGAGTGTCCTTCTGCTACCATCGTCTTGTTGTCAGGCCACATCAAAAGTTGACATTCCTGGGTGTCTGGGTTGTAGTTGAAACCTTGGCAAGAGCTTCTTCTGTTACAATAAATTCCACAATTCCAGTCTCGTGGAGCTTGAGTTGTATGTAAAGTTTGGGTTGTTTGCTTCACGTTGTTTCTCTCTTTAAAATAAAATTCTGATTTGAACTGGACACAACTAATTACTAAAAAATACCTCACGTAGTACAAATTAACTATAAATATGATTGACAACATTTTAACTGTCTGAAAGTTACAGAAGTTATCACAAAATAATATGAACAAAAATAGCTAATGTGTTGTATTTGTGTGTTTTAGTTGTGAAAATTAAATCTGTGATTAAATCGTTGTTTATACTCTTGATTCGCAATACACACTGACTATATTTATTAATCAACAACTGAAACAAGATATTTCTCCGAAAGGGTTAGACCTATACATATATCACGTTTAGTAACTCGATCAATAGTATTATCCAATGATGTCAGATACTCGATCAAATGTATCATCCAATGAATGCGATCGTGACTTCTTGTCAGCAGTCCATTGGAACAGCCGAGGGTTTTGTCTAATGTTTTGGTTTTATAAGCACTAGAAAAAGGACTGTGCTTGTATATTTTATTTAATTCTATATTTTTGTGAAATAAAGGAATAACATAGTGAATTTGAAATAATATTTATGTTCTATAATTTATACTTGAAACCGTCGGTACTTGGTGAAACTCTATCATTACAAAACTGAGGGAAAAAACAACAAAGAGAATTGTAGATTTCACAAATACTTTATTTATTAACGACCATGGTTTCGCCAGTAAAGCCATCATCAGATACGGACTAAAATGGCTTGGAAACAGGTTTATATAAGTTTAACCAAATAACTGAAAATAACCTTGAAATCACCTTTAGATACAGGAGGTGAGGAGGAGCTTAAGTTGGTTTGGTCGTTTAGAGCTTTTTCTAGATTTGCATTGAAACTTCGATTTATTTATAAAATCTCAAGGTTATTTAGATTTTTACTTTTTTCACAGATATGTAAAATTTTGCAGATTTTCTTTCCGGATCAAATTGGTGTTTAGTTTCAATAAGATGGGATACAAATGTATAATTCATTTTCCCTAATTTCCAGCTTCTAGAATGTTTTTTACTTCTTGTTCCTGTTTGACCGATGTATACACTATTGCAGTCTTGACACGTTAATTGGTAAACATCACTCTAGCTTTACTTTTCGATTCTGTCTTTGTTATTGTACAACATTTTACATAGATTGTTTATAGACTAGAAGGTTGGTCTATAGATTTCTTTGTTCAATGTGTTATATATATATATATATTGTGAGAAGGTTTTCTAATGTAGCTTACCTTAAACCATTTCTTTTTCATTTGGTACAATATGTGGGTATGTTGATTTGAAGTTAATAGTTTTAACTTTTTAAACACCAATGTGTCGATTAACTTTGTATAATCGTTATTGACAGCAATTCGTTTCATTGTTTTTAATTCAGTTTCATAATCTTCATATTACAAGTGTACAGTGATAAGCCCGTGTAACAAACTATAGAACACGGCAAGTTTATGTGAAATTGGGTGTCTTGAAGAAGTATATATGATTGTGTTTAACTTACTCACCAACGTTTAGGAAGTGCACCATAGGACAGTAGAAGTGTTATACAAGACAGTTAAGGAAAGAGAGCATGAACAGTGGGTATTGCTGTTGCTGAACACGTCCTTGTTTCATACTATAACAGATCTGTCCATTTATATATGAGTTATTGTGTATTAATATGACCAAGAGCCAAAAGTTGAGACTCACAAATCAATGGAATGCAAAAATGCTGTCATATCTAACATCAGCTCAGTACTTATCTGGCCGTGTATAATGAGCCAAATGAGAAAGTGCCTGAGCTATAGGTAAGAGATAGCTCCAACATGTAGCCTAGCCACTAAGCCAGCTTTCTAATCAATAGAGCTGGTATTAATAATCATTAGCAGCAGCTAAATTGGTCATTTAGTTCAAAGCACACTGATTGTATTAACATAATGTTTCTTGTTTCCTGGGCTATTGGGCTGTATTGTCCAACAAAATATATATTCATTATTACCAACTGATTTTCAACAATTAAGAAAGAGAGGCTTGTTGATAATAAAATCAGCTGGACTGAAAGGGCCTTGCAACCATAACCTTCCAAAGTATTGAGCAGAGTGATTCACTTCAAGAGGTATTCTCAGCATACTAGATAATAGCTGCTCAATTATCATACAGTTTAGGATGGCTTGTGCTAGGAATTGTAATGTCTAGAAAAAAAACATTTTTTTACAACTGAATATGAGTACTAGAAGTTCAAAAGTCTGCTGAAACAGGATTGTGACTTTTGTTTTTGGGCTATCAAGTAACTTTCTGTGATGTCAGTCAGTCACCTGATCTAGCTAAGTGAAAAAAGACTATGTAATACACCATACGGTCCTTACTAAATCCTTCCCTGTACACTTATTCATGTATGTAACTTCTCCAGGTGTAGTGAGACGAGTTGTGTTTCATCTGACTGTGAATTGATACAAACTGTAGTAACAGCACAGATATCATTAACCTTGGCTAACAAGGATTTTAGCTCAAAAATTTCAATTATTTATGTCATGATACTAAAAAAATGTGTTGAGTGTTATGGTAGTACAACTATGGAGACATACCGTTGGAGGTGGCACGAGATAGTTGCTGAAATAACTTACTGTAAGCCAGGGGCAGTCTATTTCAAGCTACTAATATATATGATAGTGTAATAGAAATACACATATAAAGCAATATACACGTATATATGTGTGTGTGGTTTTACACACAATTATAAACGTTGTATAAAGTCATTCATAAATATTGTAGAACACAACTGTATCAATTACCCAGAGAACACGGCTATTAAACAACAATGATACAAGATTAACTGTGACTATTGACCTGAAAATTATTATTTGAAGATATAATTCACTTGTTATTTTCATTAATGCTAGTGAGATAATGTTTCGATTTCGACATTAAAATATTTGACAGATATGGAAGGGCCTCGCACTACACTCGAAAAAAACAGTTTGATCTAATATTTCTTGTAAGATGGATCAACTGGATCAAAACAAAATCTTCAAGAGTGGGTGAAATTATCAATTAAAAATTAATTTCACATACAGTAGCTTAGATATAATATGAAATGTGATCTTGATGTACTCAATGTTCTATTTGGTTATAAAGGATTATTTTCAATCATGCATATTGAAATATTTTTATAAGCGTACAGCTTTACCATTTAAACATTCTTTTATGACAATGTGTAGTTAAGATGTATCAAAATGCAGGGTTGAGGCAGAAAGTAATAACCACGTGGTGCTACTTTGTAGTTGCACGTGACTAGTACTAAACTCGTATCTGAAATCCCTGGGCGAAAGACAATGTGAATGTTAGTGAATTTTTATGGTGAGAAGTTAAAGGGTTGGTCTTATACAATGGCTAGACTGAGTTAGCTATTGTATGTAGAAACTAATATCTGTAGTATGGACTTAATTGCTTTCCTAATGGGTCCAATAACTCACTTGACCAACCTTTTTATATGAAAATCAAGTATACACATGAATAAGTAGCAAAAATTAAATATTTTATACTGAAACAAGGGATAGCAAACACATAACATCATAGTACCACTACCAGGGACGATTACGTGGTAGTTTCACGAAGTGGCATCAGAGGGCCGGAAATTGTCATGCCGTCATGATACTTCAACGACAGAAGTTGCTAGGAGGTGTCACATGAGATCATAGTTCGAGTGTTACTCAACACAGAGCATGTTACTAGGAGTCATAGTTCCATGAAGTGGAACCAGAGGGCATATTGCTAAAAACAAATGCTGTTACCAAGCTTCTACAGGCGGATACAGTTACTAAGGTTCTATAGACGAATGATATTACCAAGGTTCTATAGGCAGGAGGTGTTACTAAGGTTTTATAGGCGGATAGTTTTACAAAGGATCTATAGGCACATAGTGTTACTAAGGTCCTAAAGGTGGATTGTGTTATTATAGGCAGATGTTGTTACTTGGCAGATGATATTATTATGCATATTTAGTGTGTTTTACAAAAGTGGATGATGTTTATATAGGCATACCAAGATTCTATAGACAGACATTGTTACTATAATATACTAGATAGTGTTAATATAAGAAGTCAAAATGAATTCAACTCAGTTGCAGAGTAAGATATGTTAGCTATTGCCATGCAATGGTGACAATGGGCAGTATAGCTATACCCAGTGAATACCCTATGAAACCTGGAGAGATTTAGACTTTATAGCCAAACCAACATCTCCTGGAATTGGCCTAACTTTCAATCCATAAGGGCCCATGGATGAATCAAATGCGCAGGACCTCACCAAGTCTGTTGTTGGATTGGCATTTAATATTCCCAGGGCTGAGCAACCCCTATTGGTCGTTAAT
>NW_013666011.1:526590-534787 GCF_000517525.1 Limulus polyphemus | reverse complement strand
GTTGGTTTTTACGGGGTGGAGTTGCTAGCCCCACGCCCAACCCTACTCCTTTCTCATCCTGGACTTGGGACAAAGGCGGAGGTTGGCATGTTTGGTGTGACGGGGATTCGAACCCGCGACCCTCAGATTACGAGTCGAGCGCCCTAACCACCTGGCCATGCCGGTCCCTCAAATATGCTTCATTAGTATATGATTATTATACTAATTATGAATGTGTATATATATTTTGTCAAGGGTTTATTTCGTTTTTTGTTGATGAAAGTGTTATATTCATATATCTAATGTTAAAAAGGTTTACTCTTTTTTATGTGTTGTATTTTATAATGTTTTGGACTTTGTATTGTTTTGTGTAATGCATATTCTTTTCTAATATATTGTAACTGTAAATTATATTTGTTAAATAGTAATTTTGTTTCACATTTTATGTTAATAGTTGAAATCTGATTCTGAATTGCGAATTGTGTTAAACTGTAATTGAAATTATGTTCTCTGTTAACGAATTAATTATTTGTGTTTATCTATCTATATATATATATATATATTGTAGCAGTCAGCAGTTTATCTCGTGCTATAAGCATTTTCATTTTCTTCTTTTTAAAATGGCATCTCTACTTTGTAAAACTTCATCATTGTTAAACGGTTTTATTTCTGACATCATTGTCAAAGGGTCTGTTTTTTATCTAACTATTACCACTTCTAATTTCATTGCTAAAGAGGTTTTGAGTTTTGTATTATGATTGTTGCTTCACTGTTAAAGTGTATCTTCAACATATCCATACATATATATATATATATACACTTCACCATCATAAGAGGCCTAATGGAATTTCTTTGGTTTGTTGACACAAGCTGTGTTGATGAGCCTTGAATAAGTGAAACTACAGTCCACAGCAGAGGGTAGGCCAATCAAAGAATGTGATAGGCCTCTACTTCACAGATTCTCATTTCAATTTCACCTTTGGTGAAAACGAAAAGAAATCTTTAACACGTGTATATACTATGTAGAACATAATTTTATCTTTCTTAAAGGGTTGTGTCGTCTGTGATGCCATGTAACTTCTTTCACAGAGACGAAATATGGATATGCCTGTGTTTTGACCGAGTAAGGATGGCTGGGATAGTATAAAAATAAAAGAGAGAATGGAAGAAGTGGGGTATGCAAGCATACCATGTGTTTGTTACCCCTTGTTTCAATATAGAATTTTTCATTTTTGTTACTTATTCAGGTGTATACGTGATTTTCACATAAAAAGGTTGGTCAAGTGAGTTATTTGATTGCTTTACTACGTATTGTTCTAGCATTTGCCTAAAATATCGCTTTTTTTTCCTGTGAGATTTCTGTAAAGTTGTAAACACTGTGTCAAAGTAGACATCGACCTCTTTCATTTGCTAGTCAGGTGATGTCTTGAGGCTATAACCTCCCTTATTATTAATGGGAATATCAAACAGTTACATGTATCATTATCTTTTATTGGACTGAAACAAACTCTTGTAGATTGAAAAGTTTTTGGCTTCTCAAAATAAACACACAATGTTGTTTGGGATTGTGAATAAAGGAATTCTATTCAATGTTTTTTGTTTATTTTTACAGTTCTGTCTAACCATTTTATTTCACGAACTCAGTCACCTTTTAGGACAGATATTTCTAAAAGTATGTAAAGTAAATTGTTGACTATGCTATAAATTAGTATAATATTTGCCATGCTCAAATAATGAATGATTTAAGATAGTATATGTAATAAAAAATGACATATGTGACAGTGTTGTAGTAGTTGTCTCGTTAAAATAATGGCTTTACTTTTATAATTAAATCTAGATATTGATGACATAATCACATACTGAGAGACATTGAGAAACCCTACAATGAGCTCATCATCCAATTAAGCTATCTGCCAATATATTAACACTACATGGTATATTATAGTAACAATGTCTGTCTATAGAACCTTAATAATACCATCCACCTATAAAATCTTGTTATGCCTATACAAACATCATCCACTTTTGTAAAACACACACAATACCCATAATCATATCATCTGCTAAGTAACGGCATCTGTCTTTAATAACACAATCCATCTTTAGGACCTTAGTAACACCATGTGCCTATAGATCATTAGTAACACTGTCCGCCTATAAAACCCTAGTAACACCAACTGCCTATAGAACCTTGGTAATATCATCCATCTATAGTAACTGCATCCACCTGTAGAAGCTTGGAAACAGCATCTGTTTTAGCAATATGCCCTCTGGTTCCACTTCATGGAACTATGACTCCAAGTAACATGCTCTCTGTTGAGTGACACTCGAACTATGATATCACGTGACATGTCAAGTGTCATGGCGTCATGAGAACTTCCGGCCTTCTGATGCCACTTCGTGAAACTGTAACGTAATCGTTTCTGGTAGTGGTACTATGACGTCATCGTCTTTGCCACTCCACTCCCCCTGAAGCAGCCAATCAGCGTTGGGTGTCTGAAGTATCGCGATAACTATTGGGGTCCATCTGTCAAGGTCTTAATTTAAGGCACGTTTTAGCTTTCAGCGAACTCTAAAATGCCAAGTTCGTTGCTCTGTGTATTTAGCCAGTCAATCCATGACATATAAAACTATTCTATCTATCAAAAAAGAAAAAGTGCCTTCGAAGTCCAGTTTTTATAACTTGTGTTTTTCTCTTACTTTTAAAGGATAGCTGTTGCTATCGCAACACTGTACATAGCATAGAACTTCCTTTATATATGAATTGATTCTTAAAAGGAGCCTTGCCCTCCCTCACAAGATGTGCATCCATCAATCATAGTCTGGTGCCCATTCTTTTGATACAAAACGTGAAAGGTCCATATCTAAAGTTTTGAGTAAAAAGTTAATACATTAATTTTCATTTCTATAATTCAAATGTGAATTGAAAGGAAAACCAAAAAGAAAACAAGTATAAAATAAGAAATATTATTCTACCTCTAGTATGAATTTTTTGCCATGATTAGCTGAGAGCACAACAAAAGGAAAATAACATTTTCAGTGTTGCTTTGAAAGCTGCGCAACAAATCCCATCAATGTTGCCTGTTGTCAAGGCCGTTGCCACGCATGCATAACGTCGTAGAAGAACTTTAAAAACAAGTTTCCTTGCAGCACAGTGTAAACAGGCTGATTTATTTAGACCTTATTACAAACAATTTACTAAAATCCGTAAAATAAATGTTGGATATATGGTGTAAGATTTCAGTTACATACAGGTGTCGTTTAGGCAGCAGAAGTTTGAAAACAAAAAATTATTTTTAGGACATTTAGAAACCCTTTGACTTAGGTCTAATTTACAAACAACGTCGAATATCTTACCAGAAGTCTAGGCAAATTTTGTGATGAAGTTCGACAGAAGGGTACCTTAAAGGTTTAGTAGTATGATCACATGATGATGAACTGTTACATTTCGAAAAGTAAACAATTTCTTAATCTTATTCACTTAATATTTATTTTCAAAATGGGATCAAAATCTTCAATGAAATCTTAAACTCTAAGATTTACATGTAGACCCAGGGATGTGGGTTAGATATACTATGTGACAACACTAATTAATTATATTTTCGTAAGACTGAAAATAGAAGGGAAGAGAGGGTGGAATAAAACAGTTATTGACTAGTGATTTCGGGAAATAGATCTTTTGTGAAAAATTGTTCAATGTATGACTCCGTACAGACCTAGAATCAATGTAGGATATGAAACTATCGACTCAATATACAATATACAGAACTTATAAATTCAGTCAGGAGTAAGCGGAATCATATTTCAAAAATTTGACTGTTTTAAAATATCTAAGTTGTTTTTCAACTGCTGCTTTGATTAGTTTGATTGTTGTTGTTTTTATCAGTGTGCCTGTCTGTTTATTTGTTGAATTTCGCACAAAACCACCTACCATCAAATTTTGGGCTATTCTTTTACCAACAAAAAGTGGGATTGACCATCACCTTATAACGCCCCTACGGCTAAAGTAGCAACATTTTCAGTGATTGGATTTGAACCCTTGACCCACAAATTGTGAGTCGAGCGCCCTAAATACCACCCTATGTCACACTACCGTGCTTATTAAAACTCGGCTCTGATATGGCCGCCCTTTTTTTTTTCAATTACTGATTTGACAACTGACTACTTTTATGCTTTCTATTGTAGTTGATATGCATCGTAGTTATAGAGCATGAGGGTAACGGATCACAAAGACGAAAAACATGTCAAGTATGGCATGTTCCTTTCTTTCGCTTTTTTTTTGTGTGTGTTGATCACATACTCTGCCAGTTACTACTGTTTACATGCTTCCTGGTATCCGATTGAAAATCTGAAAGTTGTGTTGAAATCAGCTCAATTAATGTAGCTAAACTGTTTACTAATAATAACTGTTGCGCTTTATGCGCTTTTTCGATTATATATTTCATAGTTTTGTTTCGGCTAAATTTTTAGTAAAATATCCTGCTTTTTCGCGGCCGCGGGTCTTAATAGAATGGGAAAAAGTTTGTGACATAACTATTATATAAACATTACTCTTCGAATCTCTACACATGTGAGAACACTTTGAAAACATTTTGAGCACGTACTAAAAGCAATCTTTTAGAATGATAGGACGGTATTTATCTGAACTTTTAATTTAATGATAATGATGGTAGATTATTAGACAAAAAGTATAATTTTAGTCATCTGTGCATCTGATGATGTTAATTAGTGTTCCTCATAAATGTATTTTAACGTATGGTGATACAACAGCTTGATAAGCGTAATTCTTCCAGTAAAATTCATAAAAACGTTAGAGCAGTTAAAAGAAAATCTGAAAATAGATTTTAAGAATAATTGACTGAATACCGCTTTAGTAACGAGATGTTTAAAATGATCACAGTTAAAACAAGGAAGAATTTAACCTCATATGAAAGAGTAAAATGAAGTACAGCGAATGTCATAAATATTTTTTCATACGTTTATATGATCATTAAGTTAGTATTTTTCATATCATCCGATATTGTTACCATTTATAACACCAGTCTTGCTCATGTACTTAATAGAATAACTAGTACTTTTATTAAAGTAATGATTCAAACATATTTCAATTTTCATCCAAATGTTTTTCTTTGTTGTTGTCAACAGTTGAACATAGAGTTTAACATTTCTTTACCTGTTCATCCTCAATAACTTACGAATTTGAAAACGTGAAATATTTTGTGTTTATTGATTTCTTTATGCATTAAATATCTGCATGTAATACTTTTATAACGTGCTTGTGTAGGAGGAGAAGACTTAAATGTTGAAACATGATGAGTTGGTTTTCCGAAGTTGAAGTTTGAACGGTTATGTATAAATAACGACACACGTTATATCCGTCTGTCTGTTGTCCAACAACGTGGAGAACATTTATTATAACATTCGCTGTGTATTGTCAAGTTCAACAAATATGAATGAACCTCTATTAAAAAATAAATCGAACACAGAAATTGGATTTTATAATAACACAATATAACATGGTTAGAATCGATAGTATATAAAGTTTAGAATGATTCAAGGGAGACAAAAATGTTTAAGAACTTTAACGCACTCTCGTCAGCAAATGTCATCAAAGTAATATAATATTGCTACCTTAATTCTACTGTTGAATTTAAAATGAATAAGTTTATAAAGTATGCAATAACGACTGAATACTTATCTAAAACTTACTTTTTTAGTTGTGAATTTCGGTAGAGAAACAGTTAAACTGTGATCTATACTTTGATATTTTAGTTAAACAGTATTTAGAGGTTAAAAAGTTTGTTCATTTTTGTCTGTAGTTTTAATTAATATTGCTAATTTTTGTACTTAAGAATTATTTAGAAATTTAACTTATTTTTTTGCTATTAGTATGTTTTTGATTTAAAATATTCGTTTAGACTATCATCTTGTAATATATATATATATATATATTGTATTTATGGCAAGGCCACTAAAGCTATCTGTCACAGTACATTATTGTGATATACCGACCATAGAGGATGTAGTCAGTCAGTAGCACCCTAATATCCTCCATCCATGCTAGAATGACTGTCACCCTGATAACGCGCCTTCAGTTTAAAGTGCGAGAAACATTTATGGTATCGTACTAATTGAAACGCGGTTCATCAGGTTGGAAATAGAGAAGTACCACAAGGTCGACCCCCACCTGGAATGTCAAGTAAGTTTATTATATTTTACGTTTATGTGACAAACTTTATAATACCTACTCTAAGAAAACGTTAAGACAGATATTTATTCATTTTTATGACCACTATTAAACTTATTTATCTATTAAAACACATATATGAAATCGTTGGTTTACTAGTAAGCTCGACTAATCTGACATAAATAGAAAATATGTGTTTGACTTTTTAATTATACCAGCACCATGAAGTGTTAGTTTTAATTATACCAACGCAATGGAGTGTTAGTTTTAATTATACCAACACAATGGACTGTTAGTTTTAATTATACCAACACAACGGAGTGTTAGTTTTGATTATGCCAACACAATGGACTGTTAGTTTTAATTATACCAGCACCATGGAATGTTAGTTTTAATTATACCAGCACCATGGAGTGTTAGTTTTAATTATACCAACACAATGGACTGTTAGTTTTAATTATACCAGCACCATGAAATGTTAGTTTTAATTATATCAACACAATGGACTGTTTGTTTTAAGTATATCAGCACCATGGACTGTTAGTTTTAATTATACCAGCACCATGGAATGTTAGTTTTAATTATATCAACACAATGGACTGTTAGTTTTAAGTATATCAGCACCATGGTGTGTTAGTTTTAATTATACCAACACAATGGACTGTTAGTTTTAATTATACCAGCACCATGGAATGTTAGTTTTAATTATATTAACACAATGGAGTGTTAGTTTTAATTATACCAGCACCATGGAGTGTTAGTTTTAATTATATCAGCACCATAGAATTTTAGTTTTAATTATACCAACACAATGGGCTGTTAGTTTTAATTATACCAGCACCATGGAGTGTTAGTTTTAATTATACCAGCACCATAGAATGTTAGTTTTGATTACATCAACACAATGGAGTGTTAGTTTTAATTATACCAGCACCATGGAGTATTAGTTTTAATTATATCAACACAATGGGGGGGGTCAAAAACCTGTAGCTGCTCACATAAAGAACAAATTCATATCTAACTAATTTATATACATAGAGAGAGGGGGGGCGGGAGTAACAGCACAAACATATATTCAAAACACTTAAGTATGGAAGTACGTTATGCTACTATAATAATAAATTGGCAAACAACATTTTAAAAGCATAGTGAAATGGTTTATATACCTCATGTTGAGAATATAAACTCTAATACAAATTTGAAGTAAGCTATCAACGTAGTGTGAATCTGTTTACATGAAAACACTTTTAACTTTCTCTCCATCTATTTATGCTCAGTAAACTAATGTAGTTTCAATGACTTGAATTTAATTTTATTACATTGTTGCAAAATATCATATACTGTGAAACGCGTGAAGAATAGAAACTTCATAGTTTGTTGCATAAGGTTTTCAAAACAAATGAAAATAAAGCTGTGATATTTGATCTTTTCTATAATTTGTGTATTGTTTTCAAATTCGCGCAAAGCTACTCAGAGGCTATCTGCGGTAGTCGTTCCTAATTTTGAAGTAATAGTTTGGTTTCTTTGAAGTAAAGCACAAAGCTACACAATGGGTTATCTGTGGTCTGCCCACCACGGTGAAGTAATAAACTAGAGCAGTGTTATCCAAACTTTAACTTGCGGTGCCCCCTAACTCAGCAAAGTTTCCGTTGCGCATCTCTCTTCACATTAAAATAATTTTCGTAAATGGATCAACTTGGGTTACCAATACCATTCAGAAAGAAATTTGCAATGAGCAATAGCCCAGGTATGTTAAGCAGAGTGTGGCATATTGCAACAGGTTAGAACATGCGAACACAAAATCCAATGGCAAAAGCCGTCCACGTGCCCCAAGCAACAGTACTCAAGATAATCAAAACTGATGTACGTCTTGAAAAAGAGGCATACATATAGCACCATGTACTATATATACATCTTAGTATATATAGTATATATATACCAGCACTATATTTGTATATCTGTATATCTGGCAACGAGCTTGAAGGGACAACCACTGGAAATACTTGGACAGTTGACAGCAGCCGACAGACA
>NW_013666011.1:504227-525673 GCF_000517525.1 Limulus polyphemus | reverse complement strand
TAACAAAATCTAAACTGATACTGAATAACTTTCTAAAAAAAACATTAAAACAGTTTAACCGGAAAATTTTATCATATGAATTAAAATATTATTAATTTTACGTTACTCTGAAATCATAAGATTAATGGCATGTTAGTTTGTTTTCTGTTTTCACTCTGATGGTAACAGTAACACCTGACTGTTATAAAACAAAAACGTGTGACTAAGATTAGTGAAAGTAGTTAAAATTTTGACGATGTCTCAATACTCTACAATGTGAGTTTTGTATTATCTATGAAAATAATTCTCTGAACAAAATAAACCTTTACTGGCTGAATCATTGTTTCAATATTAAATACTATGCGATCAAAAATGAAACTAATTTGTTTTGTTTTTTGTTGTTGTTTTTCAATGCTTGCGTTATATAGCTTGGTTAAACATTGCTTTTATTATAAATATTAAGTTATGAACTTATTTTTTCCAAGTTAGATTCCTGTTTCCATCTTCTTTTTTGGTGCTGTTGGTTTCTTTTAAGTTCAAAGGGACAAAAATGTATGAATGTATTCGGCTCTTAATTACACCTAAAACTGCAATATCTACTTCTAGATGGCACTATCCAATTGCCATGGTTACTAGTTCAATATTGATTATCCCGTAATTATATATGAAGCAATTTGTGACGTGTGATATAAAAATAAGAAATACATGTAGCAAAGTTTCATTTCGTATTTTAATTTTGTTATAATAAAGTTATTTAAGTAACAGTTTCATGAAACATTCAAAACTATTAAGAATGGTATTTCATATTTGCTGCCTTAACAAAGTTAACTGACTAAGCTGCGGTGTTCTTAATATATTTGGACTTCAAGCAAGATGTATAGATCGACTAAGAACGTGAACTTGGGATTTGAAAATAAAAATGAAACGGCCAGAGAAAATGGGTTTGAATATAGCGATGTTTTACGGAATGGCTTCTCCGATATTCCTTCTACTGACCTAGTATCTACAAATATTGATTCAGAGTCTTTGGACGGAGACTCAAAATGCAAGAATAAAAGTAAAAACGTTAATTTTAAAGGGATAGAGATACTAAATAATCACCGACTCTTACTTCGACGAGACCAGGTTCCCGTCCACTTGCAGTTTAATCCATATGTTATTCAAGGTTACCGACCAATTTTGACAACTTGGGGCTGTTTGCAAAGTCTGTTTTATCTTCATAATGAAACAATAAATATATTTACCCACGGTAATTAATAATTTGCAAATCTAATTAATAATATAGAAGGCCTCCAGTAATATGTAATATGTGTTTCTGTATATTGATGGATAAATGTCTACAATATTTATTAACTTTCAATGTACTATTACTTTCCAGTCAATTTTTTATAGACCATGTATTTTTAAGCATGTTTTTAGGAATGATTAAAGTGTTAATGTAAATTTTTAAAGCTATGATAAATGTTAATTACATATCAGTGTTTAAAATAAGTTTAATACCAATATATTTTAGAAATATCAGTCACTTATCTGGTAAGTTATTTATTTGATTGCTTAAGATAACTGGAAGGAATTATTGTGAATTTAAATGAAACATATAATCATCTAACGTAAACATTCACAGGTTAAAATATATATATCCTTTGTTTTGAGCCATTTCTATAAATCTTAACTGTTTTATAGTTCTTTATAAATCCACATTTTTAATAATTTTCAATAGTGTATTGTACCAAACATGCCATTTTAATTTTATTTTCTGTAGCTTACAAAACCTAGATTGAATTTTCAGTCAGCAGTGTACACACTTATCTTCAGTGGAAATCTGTCTTAAGAGGTGTGATTGATAAAACTGTATCTACATTTTCAAAATTTAAGTAATTAATACTTTTTGCTATTGAAAGACTTCACTAGCAACCCTATCAGATTAAAAATTCCAACAAGCTTTAGCAGTTTGTCTATATTTAATCCTCTACCTGTCTTTCTAGTATTTGTATACAATAACCATCTTATCACAGTACAGAACTAAAACATATTTGGAAGAAACTCAAGGAACTTGTGTTGATCATTTCTAGTCAGCACTTAGAGTATAATAACTTACTTTTGCACAGTGAAAAAGATGTTATGAAGTAGTTAAAAAAGGCTAGTTCAAGGTTTAAGTCTAAATACAATAAAATTTTCCATGCATATGTAATGACATGATTAATGTTTTTACAGAATCACACAGTTTATGTATTTTTATCAAAATAATTATTTCACAATTACTTAAAATTTTCATTGATTTTAGCATAAAGCTGCACAGTGGGATATCCGCATTGCATCCACCAAGAGGTTCAAACCCTGAATTTTAGCAATACAGATATCATGCTCACTACTGAGCCAATTGGAGACATTGCTTTATAAATGAAACCACTATTTGCTTATATGTATTTTACCATAGGTTTTTATAACAATCAGTAACAACAGTGTGAAAATAATTGTTTATATTGAATTTTAAAATAAAAGATTAAGGTACTTTATTAGGATACAGTGATTTAACTTGTTTTATTCTTAAGTTTTCCTAAAAATCTGTATCTTTTATTAATTTATAATTTTCAACAACAAATAAGGTAAAAAACTAGCTTGAAGAAGAATTATTACTAAATATCAGATACCTATGGCATATTTTAAACAGTATGAACTTCAAATGTATAAGAATACTTTTACTTGTTAAAATATTTAAAATTCAGTCTTTTGTTTTCTAATATTGTCACTGCTGCACAAAATTATCAAAATAGGCTTCACTGTATTGAATACCTGCATTACAAGCAGTAATGGTAGTTCTATCATCACAAAATGCCATACAATACATGAATATTCTTAGTATCATGAGCCTGAAAACCAAGTACTCCATTCTTGCATATTTGTGCTTAAAGCATATATATATATACAGCAAAGGATTTTATTTTTATCATTTCTCAGTTTCAATTTTCTGATCTTATTCTATAAGTTCTGTGTATTTAAAACAGGGAGTATTATTTCTCAGGGGCTGTCTTCCTTCATAATTTAAATGAAACAGCATTTACTTTGAAGTTTTTGAGTTGAGTAAGAAAAAAAATCAAAAGATTTTTTTATTGCAGATATTGTATTTTATTTAAACCCAAATTTAATAACTGGCATAAACTCATAGAACATAATTCTTTATAATTTTTATGACAAGGAGGTTTATAGTCTTAGAATTAATAAATGTTTAAGAATCTACATTCAGTGTATGGAAACTAAGGGAAATTTTGTACCAAGTCTTTATATTGAAATGGTACTAAAGATCAATTCATATCATTCTAGATATTGGTGTAGTATCAAATTTATTTTATTTAGAGTCAATAAGACATTTGTGAATCCAGTCAGTCAAGTTTTATGGTCACAAATATTTTGGGTAAAAGTTTGTTGATATATTCTTAAATAAAAATAATTATTATTCTGCTAGGATGAGATTAATACTTTTTTGTTTACCTTTTGTAATACTGTATTTTGTAACAACTGAGAGAGTCTCCAGAAAAAGTAAAAATTCTCTCAATATTAATAGTTTTTGAAAATTATGTTTTTATCAACAAACTCATTATAGTAACTGATGTGTACATATTATATGGGTAAGCTCTATTTTATGAAATATTTGTCTTATGGTATTTATTATGTTCTCTCCTGCAAGCCTTGGCTCTAGTCTATGCACTCATCTGGCTGCCATACCTGTTGCCATGGGACCAAATACAGATACCTATCTTGCCTTACTGCCATGCAGTTGCCACATTTGCACCATGGTTAGGAAGCTCTACTTACCATCTGTTCATGAATCATGAAGGAGGATCTAAGACTTATGTGAAGCTTTTGCAATGGGACATGATTGGAATCTGGGTCACTCAGACTTGTGGTAACTGCTTTCATAGGATAGCTTTAAATAAGAGTACAAATGTTAGTTAAATGAATATGTTTAGTCTGTACATAAATATAAAAGTATTTTTAAATACATATCTTTTACTGTAACAATGATGTTATTTAGTAAGAAGTTTTGGAGGTCATATGAAGTCACTTAATTTTTCAAACTTATGTATAAGTGTGTATCTCAATAATTATAAATCAAAAATAAATATTTTTAATTAAGTAAGGTATTTCCATTATGTTTTCTTAATTTAATGTAATTTTACTAAAATGAATGTATGTATGTATAAATATTTAGCATTAGTTTTCAACATATTTATTTCATCTTTACAATGGTCCAAATAAAATCCTGAAGAGAGAAACATAATTGTGTATATGTCTTTCAATGATTAGAGTACTCTACTGAATGTACCTAAAAACGTTAATGATATTAATATATTTTTAACCTGAAACACTTTTATACTACCATAAGTGGGCCAATTAGTACATGCTTTATTTTTTGTTGAAATCCCACTTTTGATATTTGCTGTTTTCTAATAAAAAATATCCAACAGTAAATTTTATAGCTAATATTTTACTAATGAGATTACAAACTTGTTGATATTCAATGTAAGAAAAGTTGGTATGATGAATAACAGCTAGTTTCATCAGGTTTGAGTCTTTGCCTCTTACCAAATAGAATAATTGAAAAAAAAATATTACTCTCAACACAGGAGCTTTTACTACTCTCTATGCTGGGATGGCTTGCTTGCCCTTGTTTATACGCTATGGTGTGATGTTTGTGTATCTGTTGTTCTCAGTTAAAGCTCTCTGTGCAGCTACTTTTGCTTCAAGTGCTTGGCAACGACGAATTAGTTTCCTTTACCTGCTGTTGATGCGGTTGGCTGTTCTGTGTGTTCGCCTGACTAAATTTGGTGGAGGACACCCACAGGTAAAACCTAGCATGATGAAACTAGTTATCAATGTCAATTTTTATCAGTGATATACTTTGATTTCCAATACTATTATAAGTTCTGTATCTGGCTAACTTAATAAATTTTTATTAAAGTCTTGCAAGTTTGAATTAATTAAGTTTGAGTTTCAATGCAACATTATAAGACCCTTATAAGGTTGTTTAAGGTATCACACAAAATGTCTGAAGATTATCCATTTATCTTTCATTGCACTTTTCTGGGATTACTGATTATGTAGAACTTAGGTGTGAAAGTGAAGACTATTGCTAAAAGTATTTCAAAATGATTAGTGCCTTTAAAATATTCAAATTTACAAAGTCTTCAAATGTCCTAATGCATTAAGTTGCAGAAATTCATGAATCAAACATACCTTGTCACTCTTAAGTAAATGAGTATTGACTTACCAATTAGTATAAATAGGATCAATTAGAGGGGGAGGGGACCAGCAGGGCCACTTGGCCTGGGCCACAAATTTAGACACTTATTATTTTTTTTCATTTGTTAAGTTTCTAGACTTGTTTTTATGTAACAGACCAAAATGTAACACCCACTCTCAGCTTAGAGCTGCAAGTTATATATACAGATTAAATATTCAAATTATATTTCACTTTTCTTTTGGGCTAATGATTGTCTTATTTTGTTTTCATGTGTCATCAATTTTTATTTTTTAATATAGCCTGGGGCCTCAAAAGATAGAAGTGGCCCGGGCCTCTCTGAACCTCTGAGAGGGCCTGAGTATAAACATTGAACTTCTACAGTTTAGCAGGATATCTAATGGTGAGGAATGAAATTCAAAACAGTATTGATATCAGCAGATAGTTACAGCTGATCTACTGAGAGACACTTAAGAATCTTTAGGTAGTCTGTGCTAGACTTACATTTGAGAGTGACATGGTAATAGTTTCTATTTTGAGAGTTATTAGTATAGATCTATCTATGTACTCTTAAAATGTGATTAATAAAACATATAATACAGATACAGTTTTGTCTTGCTTCAGGTTTTAATAGTGTGATGTTGTCAATTAATAACACTATCTGAGAAAAAATATGGTATCCAGTTTTAAAAAATGTAATAACAATGTGAAATATTCATGTTATGAGGTTATTTATATATATACTGTGTAACATGAATTAAGTAACTTCAGTTAACATAAGATTTGTTACAATAAATAATAATTTTTTCATTTAGCTTCTTTTGAACCTTAAATAGCATAATTGTTTACTGAAAACAATTCTTATTGTTTTCTCTTAGATAAATATATTAACTTCAGTATCTTGAAATATAATGTGTTAACTTCAATAAATGATTTTCAAATACAAGTTTTTAAGTTCAAGGCAAGACTTATGTACAACTACTTTTTTTAGAAGTTTTCTTTGTTTAGGTTTTTCAATAAAACCACAGTTAAAGACTTACTTTGTGCATTCGGAAATGCATAGTAAAGTATTAGTATTTTGTCCACTTGTTAAAAACTTTTGTGCTAAATTCCAGAGCAAACTCTATATTAATATACGTGGTTTAATCATAAAGACTTTTCCTCTTCAGTAAATTATGTTTGTTAGTATTCTGTGTACATCAGCACTTGCTAGAAAACTAACTTTTTAGTCTTAGTTAGATTAAATGTGTTTTCAGTTTTGACAATCAAATTGAATTATAAAGTTAAGGGTAAGTAACCTTTCAGATTCACCAGAAAGACTATAAGCTTTCTAGTAGTTTAGTTAATTTTTTGTAAACTTATTTAAAGACACAGCTATGAGGATTTGTGTTACGTAGAGCACTTAAGAATACTGTAGTAGCACTAGTTACTTGATATGAATTAATTATAGCTCAATCCATCTTGCCTTTAAAATTTTGAGAACTGTATTATTAAACCTAAATACTATATTTATCTTGTATATTATTTTAATTCAGGTGGGTTTTTCTGATCTTGGTTAATTATCTGTATTTATACTTTATATTATATTTAAACATTTCAATTGGTTTTGTAAATTTAGTAATGTTCTACTGATTTCTGTTTGTGAAATTCTGTGAAATAAATATTTTGATTCGTATTTTTTACTTTACAATCTTATTAAAGTATTTTGTTTTGTTTCTTTTTTACAGGCTCTAGTGCATGTCGCAATGCAGGATTTGTGGTCAGTGATAGGAGCGGTTATTAGTGCCACACAAATACCCGAACGATGGTTACCTGGAAAATTTGACATGGCATTTAACAGTCATAATATTATGCATGCTCTAGTGGTACTTGGTAGCATGCATATGCATTGGGCTGCTGAAAAGGATTTTATTTGGCTCTCAGAAGAAATATGTAATCCTTGATGTAGTTTAATTTAGGTATTAAGCTTTATTCACACTTACTTGAAGTAGTCATTGACCAATCAGTGTAAATGACAACACCGTCTTTTTCATAGAATAACTCTGAAATCTTTACGGTTTTTACATTACATGGTAACTAGTATATTATTTATTTTTAGAAATATTCAAAAATTATATTAACCTTCAACTAGTGGGCTCCACATATTGTATCTTATTGGGTAACTTTATGTGTTTTCTTGTTACAGCACTTATTGTTAAAAATACACAGATAAAAACAAAAAACGGGCTGAAATAACTCATTTTCTATTTAAGATATGTAGCATACCCCAGCATAATAAGTGGAATTATATGCAATATTGATGGCACCTTTTGTTTACATGTTTATGTTATTCATATGGTATTAGAAACCCTATAAGCACATTGGTACGTAAATAGTTTAGAAAAGTTTATTTAAAATGCCAACATATGGATCTCAATTACTGGTGTTTCTAAGGATAAATTATTGATTGGTTAATCTTACATTGACATAAGATATTTTAATACTGTGTTACTCATTCTCAATGTCTAAAGTTTAAAGTACAGTTTTCTAGAAAACATTAAAATTTGTTTTACATGATTTTTTTTTATATTTTCTCAAAACATTTAAAACTTGAATAAATTTAGTAAGTGAAAGAATGCTTTTGTTTCAAGGCAAAATTTGAAAAAAGAAGAATAACACCTAACAACCTTTGTACAAAAATGCAATTTATTGTCATGTAAAAGGTTGTTTAGCTACTAGAGTTTTTAACAAATGAATATACTTTATATGTTACTTTCTGTTTTTAATAACTGTTTTATTACTGGCTGGATATTTTCAGTATTATATAACAATTATTTAAGTAGTTAAAAGCTATGAAAGTGTGCTTAATTAAATGAAATGTTTCAGCAACGTACTGGTAGATTCCAGACAGCTAGATATGTACCTGTACATGATTTAATAATTTATTGTCATATTGTTATTTTACATTCCTTCAATTACACAAATATTTCATATTGATACATCTGTGTAACATTTTTACTACTTAACTATAGCGTTTTTCAGAGATTGTATTTATTTACATGATTCCATTTGTTCTTGTGCTGAAAAATATTTATTGTTACTAACCTCACACATATACATGCATGATGTACAAAAATATCCATGTCATTTTTGAAGTTTATTTAATATCTGTTGATACATGTGTGTGTATTGTGTATATATAGAGAGTTTCAAGCATGCAGGAAACTTATAGCAGTTTGATAATTTTTCCTCAATTTATTGAAATACAACAGTTAGAATTCTAGTCTGTTATATGTGATTATTTTTAGCTGTTGATGTGTTTACAAATAATTATTTATTACACTGATCAATCAGTATTTGATTACCTTCAAGAATATATTTAAATATCAGTGATATATTCCACATTAACTTATGATTTTAATTTTTTCAGAATGCTTATTTTCAGTTTAGCTCTATTTCTTTACTTTAATCTTATTACACATGATATTTTAAGATTTTTTTAAATATAATTAAAAACAACTTCTGTTTTCTTAATTGTACTGAAGTTAATCTCACTTTATAAGAAAGATGTTTCAGGTCTTGCGTTGCCCTTGGGATCTTTTTCTCCATCTTCACTCATGCTCAGGCTGATGGCTATGATTAAGCATTTTGCAACACTTCAATTTCTATTATAACAGTCTTGAAAAGAGATGGTGGAGTCAGTCTAAAACCACACATCTTAACAAATTTTCAACACACCCTCCATTGTATGTGAACATTGACTTTTTAGATCCATTGGGAACACTTGTTAGGTATGTGGTCAAATGGGATTACTGTGATTTCAGCTTTTTTAACCATCTTTCACAAAAAAATACATTGAATTCAAGAGCAGCTGGAAGCTTGTGAATGTTTAGTTTTTGAGTTTGCACCAACTTCAAATCCTTGTTTATTATCTTATAATGGAATGGGCTTATTAAATTGGAAAATTCTCTTTCATTACCCCAGCTTTCACTTTACATTTGAATGCATTATACCTGATTGAATTTGGATGTGGTTTATTAGCCTGTTTTTATTCTAAACACTGTTGTGTGAGTTTGCTTGCTTCAGTGGAGAATTTCAAGACTTCCTTCATGGGAATATTTTGTTTTTTGCTCTCATATCATTTAACAATATCACAGTTTTAATATTTGTCTTTCTATATTTATCCCTGAAGCCATAAATTTATCCATTATAGTATTGCCCTGTTAAAAATATGGATTTTGCTATGAATCAAACATATGTCACTCGTGGCTCCATGGCTCATATATATGATAACATACAATTATCATTCAAATATAGAGTAATTAACCCTCTGTAAGTCCTTGTATGTACGGTTATAAAAAGCCTGCTTCATACGTTTTTGTGATATTTTCTGTTTGGATATTATTTTATTTATTATAAATTGTTTATGACTCAAGTATGATCTTATTAATGTTAATTTACATGTGGATTATACAAATTCTAAGTCAATTACATTGTACATCTGATTCAAAATGTGTTATTTTACTGATTTCCATAAGCCTTTTGTCCAAGAAACTTTCATTGGTAACCACTATGATAGACTAAAGATGTTATTACATGCTTCTTCTTAATGTATTTTCACAGTTTCTTACATTAATCATATGGTCATTGAGATTTATCTATCTTGACAAGTTCAGTAGACTAGATGACTGTGGTGGATATGATCCTTCCATAAGTATTTCTTATTAATATTTTACTGATCACCACAATAAATCTGTCCAATTCATTAAGCTCATTTTATTAGGTGATTAAAATAGAAAAATATGGTACATGTGATCTCATCAAATGCATTCACAGATGTTCAACACTACTTCTTACTACAATCTGTCTTCATATGTGCAGTTCAAGTAGTGATGTACATTAACTGACTAGATAAGGAGATTGTGATGCAAATGATCTCTTCATATGTTCAGCACTACTTACTGGATCATGACAACCTGATTCTACAATTAAACTATATTCAAGTTCAGTAGTTGACTAAAATAGGTGGTTACATTCCAAATGATCCCTTCAAAATACTTCCACAGATATTCATCACAAGTTACTAAACCATTACATTCAGTCTCCACAGTTCGGCTACCCAAGTTCAGTGGGTAACTAAATTAAAAAGATTATGGTGTAAATCATCCCTTCAAGTTTGTCACAGATGTTCAGTAGTACTTATTTTATAACTATCATTATCTGTCCAATTACACCGCCCAAGTTCCTCAGGTAGCAGAGTTGGAAGGTTAACCCTACTAATCTGATCAATTCCACTCATTCAGCCATTTTATTACATCTTAAGGTAAAAAAGGAGATAAAAAAATGTTTGTGTTTAAACATTTTATACTGTTCTTTCTTTACTAAGTGGCCGTCTATTGCATTGTTTGGTGACATATATGATTTTGCTTTTTCTCTAAAATATCCATGGCTCAGTCATCCAGTCTCTCAAATTTGTTTTACTACTTGGTTTTCTTATGCAGTGATCAAGAAACTCAGAAATTCGCTTAAAAAAATAAGGACACATCATAAAGAATTTCCATAATTTCCCAAATTAAGTCTCTTGTTTTCACTTGAAAAAAAAAGAACTAGAGGGGATCTGATGTATATGATTGTTAATGGCATTGATAGTGTTGATGAATCATTCACTTACATAATGAATGAGAAGAACAGTAGGACTAGGGACACAAGGATAGGAGTCATCATCAGCTAAGTCAGTTTGATTTTTCTAACAGAGGTTGGCTTTTAGAATGTGTTTTCTAATGTGGAAGAGGCATTGAATTTAAGCGTTTAAAGGAAGGCTTAATAAATATTTGAATGATAAAGGTTGGCTTTGAGTTTATTTCTGATAGTTTAGTTTAGTGGATGAGGCATCCTAGATGGACCATAAATCCCTCATTGTCCTTAAATATTAAGACTAAAGAAACATTATCAAAATATTAGTAAGTCCATGCATTAGCACTAGATGCAACTTATGTGCAAATCATGATCTGAAATACCTGATTTGTTTTATTTAATTACAAGTAGTTGTTGTTATTTTTCGCTTTTATTCTACATATATTAATACAAGAAAATGATTGTTTTGCTTCATTCTACCATTTACGTCATCTTATTCTTTTGGTCATTTGTTCTTAATGGTTATAAATCGATTTATTATTTGCTCATAAATATAACATATTTTATTTCTTTTTGTTTTTTTATATAATTGTCAAATAGATCAAATCATATTTCCCCATTGAAGGGACTTGCACTTTGATTTTCTATAGTCTTAAGCATATATTTTTACATAAGTCTCAACTTCTGTGTTATATTTTTAAAGATTAGATATATATATATATTTGAAGCCACATGTAATACATTATGTAGGATTCATAGTTCTTACAAGAATGGTTACCACTGGTGGATCAGCACTCTTTTTTTAAACAATTACAGTGCTAAAATCTAGTTTGCATGGACAGAAAGCTCATTATATAGATTTGGGCTGACAAACAATAACTTACATGAGTGTACAATTTTTAAAAAATTACAATGCTAAAATCTAGATTACATGGACAGAAAGCCCATTATATAGATTTGTGCTGACAAACAACAACTTACATGAGTGTACAATTTTCCCACATATTTTCTGAAACTGTATACTGGTTTTTTAAAAAT
The DNA here is from genome assembly GCF_000517525.1 of Limulus polyphemus. Taxonomy (NCBI): domain Eukaryota; kingdom Metazoa; phylum Arthropoda; class Merostomata; order Xiphosura; family Limulidae; genus Limulus; species Limulus polyphemus. The sequence continues at coordinate 513,804 of NW_013666011.1, read as the reverse complement.
TAATACTTCCTTAAAACTTGGATTTTTCATACTTGGCTGTCTTATGTAATTAAGGTTCCAATTTTATAAATCTAGTCACCATTGTTTTATTCTAGAATGGTAAGAAATATATAATAGTTTGGTTAAAACTTCTAGAACTTAATGTGATGATGTTAAGCAAACTTTCAAAATTTTAATAATATTTCATTTGAAGTCTTTTGTAATCTAAGAAGCTTTTCATGTAAAACAGTACTATTCCTATTAATCAACAAATTCTACATACAAATCACCTCTTAGTTGTTGACTACACTGCAAACTAAAACTTGACAGTTTGACATTGGATGCTGGAATTTGAAATGTATATACATTTAATGAGAACCAGAAGCTCCAGTATTCTTAACAAAAACGGTGTTTTACAAATAAATATTAACCCATATAATCTGCATACAAAGATTGGTAAAAAAATAAGTGTTTATCATGGTTCTATTCAAAATACCTGAATTACTTTACACTACTTTGGAGTTATTTATTTGTCTCTCTGATTTCATTGGCTTTATGGAGGAAGATGGCAGAACAGTGTACATGTATGTCATTTGCAATCAACAAAGGTACCCATGCTCTACCTGGTACTAAATATCACTTTCATTTGGCACTGTTTCCATGTAATAACAATTGAAATAGCGACGAAACTCAAATTGTATGTCTGATTGCTTATCCATTTCAATTCAACCCGAGTTATTTTGCCCTATTTCATCAAAATGTGTTTAGTCAGCTCCTCACAAGAGCTTGTGACATCAAGCAGGTGGATAACTTTTCTTTAAACACACACACACACACACACAGAACAGAGGTACATAACCATCACATTACCTGTTATTACTACTGTAAATATGTAAATGAAGCATTAAGCTGTTTCACATATTAAATTTATTTAATCATTTGGTTTAAATATTTCTCAGATTCAATTAGTGAGTAGCACACTTGAACCAGTGTATCATTTAATTAGTGCAATTTTTACCGTGTGTGTATGAAATTGAATTTTACCGTATCCTTATTTAGGATGTTCAAAATGTTGTAAAAACATTTGTTACATAGACTTACAAGTATTAGCATTTTCAGTGTTTTAAAAATTACATCTTGTTTAAATTTCTACTTATAATATTTATTAATAGATATTTTGTAATGCCAGGTGGTGTTTTTAGATTATTGCAACATAAGTAGATTTTAGGGTAACTTATAAAAGTTTTAGATCAATTTATATTAAGTTCCATCATTAGTTTACAACAGATTTTTTATGATCTATCATATTTTTGGTAGGCTGTATATTTATTGTTATTATTACAACATCTGTTTATCCTTCTATATTTTAGAAACACTAAGTAATTTGCTATAAACATTATGATTAATATTTCAGATAAAACTTTGTAAGAATTTGCATTTTTGAATTTGTTTTAATTAAACTAACCACAGAATTACATAAATACTAAAAGGTGGTTTTAGTTACTTCTAATTTAATCACTTTCTTTGACAGTTTGTAGTTAAATGTGCACCTTATTAATTAAGTGTATGAGCAGGTAATCCACTATTTAAAGTGGACAAACTTCCAGAACTTTTCTGTCTAGTAAATAATATTCAAACATAACTCACCTTTGTCTGAACAAAATTCACTTTTTTCCTACCAAATGTGTGTTGTAATTTTATAATTATTATTGAATTTCTTAACAATACTAGTTCAAAATGTTAATGTTTCTTATCCTTGTAGGTACTTTAAAGTTTGATATTTTTAGACTTGATTTAAGGGAAAAGTAACATAGTTAAGTTCTAAATGTTACTTAGGTTTCCCAAAATTTCTCACAATTTTGTAAATTCTGGAAAACGTGTTTTTAAAGGTCTATACTTAGTGCTATAGGTTTAATTTCTATAAAGGTTGATTATATTTATAGTACAAATCCTGAATGATGCTAGAATAGTGGCTGAGAATGTTCTATACACCATATGGCAACAAATACTAAATTTATATGTAAATACTGGAACTAAATAAATTGATGATAATAAAAATTTTAAATACAAATTTTAATTACATTTCCTTATTTAAATCAGTAAGAGATCTTAACAGAGCAGATATAAAACATATGGACTTTGATATTATTTTTGATAAGTTTTATATACTCATTATTCCCCCAACTTAAATCATAATGACTGAGTTTACATAGTAAAGTCTTTGTTGTGTGTGTGTGTTTCATGAGCAATTTAAACTACATATATTCAAATAAATTAAAAAAAAACAACCTTTCAGTCAGATATTATTTTTAAGTTTCATCTGTTTTGAAAATGACATTATTAAATGGATAGTTTTTGACCAACATTTTCAAGATAATGTGTTATATTCCTTTAATATCATTATTCACACCAGATTTCAAACAAGTACATCAGATAGTGGTGACAAAAGTCAACTTAACTCAGAACCACCTTTTATAGCTGAGTCTTGTTTTCTGTAATTGTACTTTGAAAAGTTGTATCACTGTATTTTCTTCAATTCCTCAGATTTTACATACAGTAATTGAAGTGCTAATGGCACTCTTTAATTGCCTTTTAGGTGATAACTAGATTGGACAGTAATTAGCTAAAGATTTAGTGTGTTTACCAAATTACTTTAAACTACATCAACCTACTACTTATCGTGTAAATTAATAACGTTTTAATGATTGTAACTAAACACAAGCATACTGCATGAAAGTAACTTTACACAGTTTGAAGAATAAAGTTTTAATTGCAAAATAATTAAGGGTTAAGTGTTTACTTTCTTTCAGACTGATAAATTATTCAATGTTGGGTACAGAATGACAATTAGTAATTACTGGAACTATTAGAGAAAAGTTTTTAATTGTAAAATAATCCAGATACAATATATGTGAAGCAGTATGGGTTAAATATAACCTCCATTTTCTGCAATACTTGATATTGTTACTAAAGATTTATACAACACTTTTATAAAAAAATAAAGAATGAAAAAGCACCCATACAGGTACACTAGGAAATATGATTATAATAAATTATGGCATTTTGCTAGTTAATGGTTTATGCAAAGTAGAAAAATTATGAATTTTTTGAAATTTGTGTAATAGTTATAAATCAGTTTCACATCATCTCTAACCAATAGTCTTTGTAAATATAAATGTACAAAATGAGAAAAACACAGATAACAGTAACTCTATTATTCAGTTATTTAAGAAATATTATGTACAAGTAATGCAGCTTTTTTTAATTTAAAACTTAGCAAAAAACACCAACTCTAACTGTTCTTTGAAGTGGAATTTTAAAGTAACAGTTAAATTGTAACAAAATACAGTAATGAAACTAATGAATTTAAGTGGCTATCAAAAGCTTCTTCGTGTCATACTAAACACATTCAGTACCATTAGAAAACTATAACATATAAACAGTTAATCTGCATGTAGTTAAAACCCAGTAGGAAATTCTGAGTTACCTACATTCATAAGTACTGAAACTTGCACTTTTTACTCGGGGTCAATTTTGTAAAGCCGAATTACCAAAGAATGTGGAGAAAAATAGCACTTTAAAAATCCTGGTAATATGTAAACTGCTTATTACATTCTTAAGAAAGGAATATATGACAGTGAACAATGGAAATTACCTAACATATCGACAAAGCTCTAATGCCTAGAAAAATCACCCCACCCCTTGAAAAACAGAAAATATTGCCACTTCCAGTATTCTGTTTGCTTATCTTTAATATTTTCCCTCTCTGAAAAAATAGCTCCGATTTTTTTAACATTTTGAGGGGGGGAATCCCCATTACAAAAATACATCAATATACAATACTTGAAAAGTTTGTGCAATATTAAATAAATATGTATATGTTAGTGTAAGAGAAATTTCAGAATGGGGTTTATCCCCCCCAAACCTCTCCCCTTCTCTACAACCACGACCTTTCCCTCTTAAATTTAAAATACTTTAAATACAGTAAATTATAATACTTGAAAAATATGTATTTGTAATATAAAAAAATACACAAACAAATGCATATAAATACAATATACTTAAGAAAAAATTAGTCTTTGCTCTCTTTTCTTCTTCTTCACATGATAGAAGTTTTGGGGAGATGGGGGTATCTCCACTGTATTTTATCTCAAAAACACCTTCATTAGTACAGTGAAGATTGATGCTATATCACAATGATGTTCACATTCCAATATTTTCCTGACTTTTAGACTGTATAAAATTCACAAGAAAGAAAGGAGACTCAACACATATGTAATTGTTCACGATTGAATATAACATTTTATCCACTCTTCTGATCTGTAAAACATTTAAGACCCCAGGTATTTATCCACAGATCAATTTAGTACCAAAACATTACTTTTTTCAATAAATCATTTCATATTCTGTATGCAGAGAAAAGCGTAAGCATTTAATTTCGACATTATCTATGTCACATGTTTCATACGTAACATTACATACTAATGGGATTTTTTCATCAATGCCTTTTTACAGAATCAGACCTGGCCAGGTAGCTAATAATTTAATAATACACAGTATGTTACTACTATATCCCACTATCAAGTTTATAAACACTTGTTTAAAAAAAAAATCACAAAATTTAGTTATGTATTACTGAACAATATTTATTATACACAGAATATATACATTTTTTTCATTGAATGACTAATTTATGATATACACAAGGGAATCAGTCCAATAAAAATCTTATGTTAAAGATCAATGTGGATAAAATAGTGTAACACAGTAAACTGAAGTACTAGGTAATATTTTCTATTCACCAACTACCATTACAGGTATTTTAGATATTGTATGTTATATATCTATTTAGTTTGTTAGTTTTAAAACTATTTTCTTATAAATTGTGCCCCAAGTTGAACAAAAAATCCAGCCTGGCTAACTAATGAATGAATATTTGCTGTAAAATTCTTATCAATGCTTAAGTGTAGCTATCAGTTTGGCTGCCAATTTTGATTTCATTCCTTTAATTCACACACTCAATCCTTTTTTTCACAACTAAGGGGTTTTTGATTAATTTTATTTTGCAAGTAGGATATTCTAAACTAAATCGTTAGGAATTTATCACACTATCATTCAAAAATTAAAAATGTGATGTAACTTAAAGAAAAAAGAATGCAGATTTACCTTATGTTATTGTTGAGCAGCTCTTAGCATGACTGAAATGCTCAACAATTACTTTTCGCAGTGGGTGGTATAAGTAGCTCAGAGCTTTGGCTCCGAGTGAAAGCAGGAGCACAACACAATTAACCTTTTTAAAGTCCATGAAATAATTTAAGTTGATAGACTAATTTAAACTTTTTCCATTACTGGAGATGGGTATTTTTGCTAGATTAACTGAACCTTTTCCTGTCACTGGGAACAGGTAATTTTACTTGTGGTATATAAACTCAACATTACTGGGCCATTCTACTTCAGCTAACAAGTTCAAAAGGAAACAGTTACCCAAGCATCTCATCAGCTTTAAAGGCTACAGCAGACTTCCTGCCAAGTTGGCTTATTTTATATCCGCTGCTGCTCTTCCAGGTGTCTTAGCAAAGTTTCATACAGAAACACCCATGGTACTAGTTATTTCAGATACCCAATATACTGAGAGAGTTATTTCAGTGATACATAAAAGAATGATATTAGAATCTGCCAGACCCAAGAAATGTTAAAAATTAATTCTAATGATACTCAAAATGTTACCAGATCTGACAGGTTGACTTCTGTTTTGTAGAATAGTCAATAATGATCAGAAGTAAAGCAAGTGATCACTAACAATATGAACTAACATGGATTTAAAAAAACAGTTGAAAATACTCCATAAGATGACTGAGAGAAGTCCTTTAGAGTACAGGAATAGAAGAGCTGTATCTTGTTGCCTGAATTCAGTGCTTGTAAGAATTAATGGTTAAATGAAAGCAAATTGACAGTTACTTTAGTTCTGTCATAACAACCAAAGGATCACAAAAGGCAGAACTGAAGTTGCATTCACCACCCCATGGAGCAAAGTACAGCTACGTGTGAAGAGTTCCTGTTATTATCAGCTAAGAATAAAGCAGGAAAAATTAATAAAATCTACAGCAAGAGGAAAAGCAACAGCAGGAGAACTGAAGCATTTTAAGTTAATAGCATGTTGAATAAAGATCTAAATATTTAAAAAAAAATGGAATAATTCCTAAAAAATAAACACTGACATCTAAATGATTCCCACAAAAAGTAACAAAATTCTCTAACCCCTAGTTCAAATTAAACACAAATCCAAGATATTGTAAATATTTGAGACATGGTCTACACTGAATAAATGTTAACAATTACACCTTTCCAGCGATGCAGTATAAAAATCACCTTGCCTCCATATATCTCCCTTACAGCCAACCTTCACAGTGATTTGTATATGTAGCAGTTTAATATCAAACAATTACCAATTGCTGGATATGGTACTATATTACTGTAATATCTATAATGTATATATTCAATTTTATGGTTCATATTATATATTACAAAAAACTGTAAAAGAAAGTTTAAGTTACTGTTTTCTAAAGATATATTAATGAATAAAAAGTTTTTGGAGAATTTTGAAAATTTGAGTTTACTATCAGCAGTAAATATTACAATAAATAGCTGTTAAAAATGCAGAGATACAATTTATTACATTTACACTATGCTGTGCAACAGCGGGTAGTATTAGAATGTTAAGATGCACATCAGTCTGTAAACACAGAACAAAGTAAACATTTGGAATAAAAGTTTTTCCACAAAATCAAATGCAGTCAACATTATCTGCATATATGAAGCATAAGTAAGTTACTATTAAATATTGACTAACTTACTATCTTCATATTATGTATAAACCTCAGTTCTACACAAAAAAGCACACAAATAGGCTATCATAAAGTTTTTTAAAAACTATATACCTATTTCTCAGAACATTTACTTAATATCACACTTTTACTGCTAACACAAAGTTGATAGAGGGTTGAGAGCAGTATATTTAAATACTTTTGAATGTACAAATCAACAAGTCTGACAATCTCGGCTGATAAAAAATATTGAACCAGTATATACCAGAATTACATACTGGCATTGTTTGGCTTTTCAAAGGTAAATGTTTCAAACGAAGTTGATTGCATTTGGAAAAGGTATGTAACTGTTCTTTACAATACAAGATATTCATACATTCACATCAAAATGTGTTCAGATCAGGAATTTAGATTATGTAAAATGGGAGTATCCCTTGTACTTGATTGGTTTGGAAAACATAAATAAGGAGTGCCTTATTTTGTATAGAAAAATATATGATTGGTTGAAAGAAACAATGGGAGTTATCTGAAATACCTTTCAAAAAGATAAATAGCAGAAACATCTTCTGATTGGTTATAAATATGACATTTAAGTAGAGTGGGATACAAATTCACTTGGAAATCTAAAATGTGGGCATAGCATGTCAGAAGGAAGCAAAATATATTTCCTAGGGCAGGGAAGAATTAACCCTAAGAATTTTGAAAAGATGTGTAACCAAGGCAATTAACTTAATTTCTGTTTTTACATAGAAGTTCAGCATACATGAAGAAATAGACAAGCTAAAAAAAAGACAAAAATATAACATTTTGTGAACTTGTCGATCACGTAATATAAACGGATACTAATTTTTTCTTTAAGGTTTCTTTTGAAATAAAGGAATTAAAACTTAGATAATATAAACTTTGAAGTATAATAGAAAGTTTAATGCTAATTTTATTGGTATACATTAATAGTAATATTGCTTAATTAAATTTTGAATGAAAGATTAAATCTCATGACATGTGCAGTCCAGGGTGACCCATAATAATAGGGTTTAACAGTTAGTTTTTCAAAATCACACTTATAATTATAAATCTTGCCATTTTTGATCATTTGATTCTGGTGTTATCTTGTGTAAACATTTGGATAAAGTTTTACTTATCACAGTTTGTATACGAGTCTTGTATGTACAGCAGTGGTGGGCCTTTTCACGATGAATAAATATCTGAATTCATTTTTACATACTAAAGTTTCTACAACTTCTATTTCATACAGTGTTGCATATACAGTAGTGTTATTCTTTCTCATGAGTCAATATTCCCATTCGTGCTTGAGCTTGTACAACTTTCCATTACTTCATACAGTTTGTACCTAAAACATTGATTTTGTTATAACTTTATTTCACTGATTTTTGAAGGACATTTCATTCTTTTAAAACTTCATGAATACACCTTTCCTGAGTTTCCAAGTTCATAGTTCAGTCTAAAAAGAAAAAAAATTATCATCAAAATACTACAAGAAAATAGCACAATAGAAAAAAGCTGTCTTACTTTTTACAAAAAATACAAATGTAAGGTTTGTATCTTTCAGAAGAAGGCTACTGTTACTACTACTATTATAATATGATAAATACAAGATTACATTTGAAAATGAATAGTTAATCTTTTTTGAAGCATCTGATTCTGTTAAGTAAATTGTACAAAATATATTCACAAAATCTTATGTACTATTGATAAATATTCAACCAAGTTAAAATTGAAATGCCTTATGAAATGATCAATAGTTATAATTATTAGATAAACTGGAAAAGTGTAAAATATTCCTTCACAAACTGTTTCATTTAAATTCAGATCAAACTCATTTTCTCTCCAATCTAAAAAAGGCACATCACAAAACACATCAACAACTCATTCTTTACATTATGGGGGTAAACATTTGTGTATCTGTTCTGTATAAGATGTCACCACAAAAACTATGACAAATTTCAATTGTCATGTATTAATTTTTTTATGATAAACTTGGTAAGATTAGAATGTACTCTGAACATCTCAACAAGACAGAACTACTTGTATATTAGATCATCAAAAAATTAATGTCACTTTTTTTAGATGAAAAACCCAAACATATCTAAAACAAACATTTATTAAGTAAAATAGTCTCCATTCTTACTGATATTCCTTTTCCACCTTACAATCAAGTTGTTAATGCCCTGATTAAAGAAATTACTTGGCTTTGAAGCAAAAAACATGTCGATGTGCTCTTAAACACCTTCCACATTTGCATACGTTTTCCCATTAAGATGGTGTTGCAGCAAATGAAAAATATGGTAATCTGATGGTGTCATATCTGGATATGGTGGGTGGAGGAGAACTTCCCAACCCAACTACATAATCTTGTGTTGCATCAAATGTGCATTGTCGTGGAGAAAAAGAACACCTTTCAATTGACAAGTGAAGGACATTTCTGATGAAGGGCTTGATTTAAACATTCCAGTTGCTGACTATTCAAAATGAATTACTCCTTTGATGTCCCACCAAATACAAAGAATCCCTTTCTGCAGATGGAGTCCAGGTTTTGGGGTCTGAAGTGGTTTTTGTCTAGGACTAAGCCATTGTTTTTAGCATTTAATATTCGCTTAGAGAATCAATATTTCATCACCAGTGACAAATCTATCCAAAAATGGTTCACAGAAGAGAAAGCAACGTTCACACATTGGAAACTATGATCAGAGTTTGTGAGGCACCCAAACACATTCTTTATGGAGTTTCCCATATTCCTTAGATGTTTATGTATT
>NW_013666011.1:498154-504118 GCF_000517525.1 Limulus polyphemus | reverse complement strand
TGTATTGTTTCATGAGAGACATGCAATTTCAAGGCCATTTCATGAGTGTGTTGCTTTGGGTTAGACTAATGTCTTCAAAGCATCAATATCAGTTTTTAAGGCTAAAGTCACCTGAACAAAATCTACTGAACCATTGTTGACACTTACAAACGTTCAAAACATTTCCATAAACTTCTTTGATATTCTCTGTTGTTACAGAGGCATTGTTTCCCTTCTTGTATTTGATTGTGTGTCTTGTCGTGTGCTATCACTAAGGGATTAGAGTACACTAAACTTTACAGGCTACACTACCGTGACGTGTAGGCAGTTCATTTAACTATTATATATAATGTACATTTTTTGGGACATTAATTTTTTGACAACCTAATATGCAACAGTTACTCTTGATAACGGGGTCAAGATGAAGTAAAGTAAACAGTTTGAAAATCAACTCAGCACCTTCAGAGTGTAGGATTAAAGTCATCTAATTATCACAAAATTCTAAAGAAACAAATGAAATGGAACACAAATTTCAGTATAATCCAAGGACTTTTATTTAAAACTTACTTTTAAATAACAGATGTGTTGGCATGTTTACATTAAAGAGCACTGTGGTCATTACTTCCTCTCTAAGCAGACAGTATGGATTCTCGAGTCCGAACTATCAAAGAAAATACTGTCTTACCATGCTTTTCAAATCAAGGTACATTAATTATCACATTTCTAAGGCTAGTCATCAGCCATTTATTTTATCATCAATATTCAGATGACACGCAGATCATCAGCTGACTAGAAAATTCCACTGTGTGACTTTTATTCCAATATGTAACAGCAGCAAGAACTAATATATATTCAAAAATCAAGTTTTGCAATCAATAGTATATTGCTTTATATTCTCTGAAAACATGCTAAAATAGCAAAAAAAAACTTTTTGATTTTAAAAAAAATTTTACTTATTTGTCCAACACCATTCAAACATTATTTAACAATTAATTCAAGTTCACATTCCAACTGGATTTTCTTAACCATTTGGATACTTAGAGTATCAATTTATTAACAACAAGGTATTTTATTTTTTAACTTATAATATCAAAAACTGGAAAGGAATAAAATCATATGCCTGATAGAGGTTAATATTTGACTGTTAAACATGAACGTTAGAACAAGAGGTCAAGCAACACTGAATTTGCCCATACCAAAAAAGTAAGAGCAGCAACTGATGGCTCCAACAGCTCACTTTTCAAATATTAATAATGCTAAAGAATTTTACGATATATATTTAACTACCAAAACACATTCTCACGTGAGAAGAGCCAAGATTTGGTTTAAAATTCAGAATAAAATGCTCTAAAACAAAAACATCTTTTGAAATAAACTGTTTTACATCAAAGCCACATTTGGCTATCTACTGCATCCACCATGGAGGATAAAACCCCGATTTTAGTATTGTAAGTCTGTATATCCCCCCCATTGTCTCAATGGGGGACATTATGAAACAAAATATAAATAGAATATTAGCCATTAAAAGCTTCAGATCAATAAAAATGTAAAACTAGTCAAGTCCTCACTGGAATCCACAATTCATAACATATCTTAGGTATAAAACTAGAATCCAGGACAACTAGACACCTTAAAAATGATGAAGACATTTAGACACAACTTTTTATTGTAAATTATAAAATAAAACCCAGTAGAGATCCTATTTATCTGGTCATAAATGACATTAAAGAGGAAGTGGCTTAATTTTCATGCTATCATGAATGCAAGTGGTTAAAAACTGACCACCCGAATTCAAACCTTTCCTTTACTCCATTATATAAACTGTAGTGTTTTAACACCTCTCTAAAATTATTAGATGTATAAATGTCTTACTTCATTTTTTTTAGGTGTCTAACAGCCCAGTTACCATTAAACTATAATCTTAAAAACCAAAAGGAATTTTGTCCACTTTTAAGATGATAAAGATCAACAAATACCCTTTTCATAATAAAGTTACATAATAAATACAAGGTTCAATTTCATTCACATACAGCATTTACTCCGAAATGGTTCACAAAACATTCAAATACAAGAGCTTTAATTCCAACAATGTTGAAACTGCTTATTTGGCCTTTCTTTGCTTTAAACTCACCTCAGACAATACTCAGAAACTTTTCCTACAACAACTGCTCAGCCAGCGAGGAGAAAAACTGGTAAAAAAAAAAAGGCATTGAGACTTCTCTTGAAACATTAAGGAATTTTAGTTTATTTCTTAACTGCATAATAAAACAGGTCAGTTAAAGGCAGTCAGAGTAACTATGACATGTTATCATTGAGAGATCAATCAAGTGCCAATACAGCAAAAGATCCTCTCCATTAAGAAATTCATCCCTCTGCCCTGATTCAGAAACACAGTATTTGACTTAAAGTATATTAGATAGTTAAATGTTTAACAGAGTATCAAGATTGGAGAACAGACAAAATAAGTTTCCAATTGCTAAAGAAGATGATGGAAGAAATGTGTATTTAATAATTCATAAAAACAAACCAGAGTAGATAGAATAGTTATTTAATACTCCAAAAATATATAACCTCTAACCAAAACTTTCCATTAAAAGTTTAAACACTATTAATATAATATGTCAAAAAAATTACAACGTTTTTAATGCCATTTTTTTAATATGGTAATCAATTTAGATTGCTATAACACTTAGAACTGTTTTCAGGTAAAATATTATAAATGCCATAAACTTACAGAGAAAAATGTCAGTGTTTTCCATGCCTGTTCAACTTTAGCTTTATCGTTCCTTTTCATGGTTTTCCTGTACATCTACTTATTCATGTCTGAGGAAAATACAAAAGAATTTATATTTGCCAAAGCATCCATTAATCATTTCTGTGAGCAACGCAAAACATGGAAACCAAACTTTCAGTATAAAAATACAAAATGATGTTTTTCGTAAAGGCTAAAATGACAGACTAGAATGATAAACCTGTAAAATGTCCAGACAAGTAATGTATTTTACTGTAATATATGCATATACTTCTTTAATCAAGGTTCAGGTTAAAATTCCAGACAGTAAAAAAAAATGTCATTTTACATACATTTTATTGCCAAATAGACCAGTATTTCCATCACTACTTCTGTTCTATATCACTAGCCTAAAAGTTGTGGTTATGAAACAATGCTAGCCAAATGAAGTACAACTAATAAATGAACTGTATGTATTTATCAGCAAATAATACAATTGTTATTCTCTTGTACCACTTCCTTCACATAATGTGAAATCTACTTCAGTAACTTCAAATTGGAACAGTGAATGTGCTTATGAACATGTGTCTGTCTGTATACACACACACACACACACACAGAAGCATACAAAAATAAATATTGATAGGTTAGTAAACAATGGCATTAAATGCTAATTGCAAAAAACTGGTCTCTAATGTATTTTATTTAGTTTATCTTTATTGATGAACGAAAAAATACCAAGACTAATGATTTAGTTATAAACATAGGGATAAACATAAAGGCTTGTTAGTGTTTATGTAAAATTTGTGTAAACTATATAAGGATTTTACAGGTCCCTATAATCGCACATTTATAGAATACCTATGGAATAACAACTATCACACACTGTACCATACAAGACCTAAAAAATGTTAATTCTTTCATTGTTATAACCCTTCATGAAATTTTTCAGAGCAAGTGATATTCAAATCTCAGTTTGTGAAAAGTGATTCAGAATATGAAAGCTTTCTTTTTGGCTAGGTAAAAGTTAGGCCAACTATTTTCTTTTCACATATTGTGCAATATTATGCTTTTGCATCAATAAAATATAATTGCCATTTAGAGCATTATTTTAAAGAGATAGCTCATTATTTCATCTCACTTATATTCGCTGTACTGTTTGTGAAGGTCATTTATGCAACATTCAGTGTCAGTTTGGGGGATGGAGAATGTGGACACAGATGGAGTAGGAGAAGCTACGGACACAGCTAACTCAGAAATAGCAATATTGGTCAAAGAATAAATGAACTTTTATTATTCAGTGTAAGAAATAAATTGTGTATGTAAGGCAGCAACAAGGAAAGTTGAAGAGATCGAGCATATTTGTTACAGAAACTGAAACGAGTCTTCTAGTGCAATGAAGTCCAACATGACTGTAGAAGGATTTCAAATTTCAGAAGAGATGCAAAGCTGGCATTAGAAAATGACTGGTGATGGCAATTCATCTCTACACAAGTAATGGAGTGTGTTTCTTTGGCCAGAAATGTGGACAAAATAGAATGTGCTAATCATGCTGTAAGACTGTACACAAACTCTGTATTCCAAATAACAGGAGAAAGTGCAGAAAATAAACTATTTTTTACTATTAGAATCAGTAGAAAAATCAAAATTAAATATCTTATTTTTTTTAAGCTTCATACTTTTAGGAAAGTTCTTGTTAAATTTCAAACAATTTCATCCACTATTTTTATTTTTGGAACAAAATATAAAAACAGCAACTTTAGGTCCTTACAATACAAGGACCCAGTAGCCATAGGATTAAAGTAATTATAACACAAAAACACAAAATTACTAAGATACCTCTTTAATTAGTTTTTACACATTATGAAAATATTACTCACAAAAATATTTACCAGTTTTATATACATTTTCTTTTATATCCAGCATAAAACACCTTTATTGTTTGTTTTACTACACAAACATTTTTGACTAATAAATTGTTTTATAAAACATTACTTACAAGATCTTTTTGATTGCAACCTAATGCTAATCCTTTTTTCAGAACACAACCTAGAAAAAAATAAGGAAAATATAAACATTTTTCCTAACTCAAAAAAATATCAAACAGAACAAAGTAGTTATTTAACTGCAAACCTCAGAGCGCTGTGGAAAGATATCCTCAAACAAATGTCAGGTTTGTGACTTTTCATCACAGGAAAGCTAGTTAAATAATAATGAACTCATCTGTAGTCAATACATTTTTCATTTTATTAAGAGCAATTACTAAACTTAATATTTCAAGCAAAAACTTGATTTTGATTTGGAAACCAAGTATTTTATTTGATCATGAAGTCATTTAAAAAAGTTACTCTCACTGCGTAAATGACGTATAGCTCTGTTCAACAAACTACATAAAAATTATTTTAGCTTTGAAAATATGCAAACTGATTTCAAGAATAATTTATATGAATACTATACAAGCTAGGAAATTTTTGAATATATTCACACTGGGCAAAATTTTTTAAATTATTATACAAATAAAAGACTACTACAAAGACAGATGGAATGACAGCCTTAAATTAAGAAATTAATTTCTTACATATGTTTAGTACGAAATATATTTTTATCCAAGTCAGAATAAAGATGTGTAATAACACGTCAATCACACTACCTGCTATATCCAGTGCCAACAAGAGCATTATAAATGAATAAAGGTCAATGGCAAATGTACTACAGTAAACAATTCATGGTTTACATTTTACAAAACTTTTGATATTGATTTAGGGGGCTCTCGAGGTTATGCAAATGAAATACAAAAACTATGATGAAAAGTAGTATTTATAATCTTAACATGAAAATCATCCTTCAGACTCATTAACCCTTTTGATACAGGTCGCAGGTGAAAGGCCATGTCACCTTGTTTGTTGACTCACATTCAAAATTTTATTGATCTACTATTTCATGAATTTACTTCAATAAGTTTAGTACCAAACTGTAGATTATAATTCAAATTTCAGAACTATACATTACTTAATTTTTAATTTAAAAGTAAATATTAAAAAAACCCAAACATTGATTTTTGTGTGTCACATGGTATATTGAATGCAGCACTGGTTCAAATTAGAAACTCAAATTACAGATACTGACAAGCTATAACATAAAATAATGTCTTTTCTATTTGCTAAGTTATTGCTCACGTAGTAAATCAAATAGTGGCACCCCACTCACCTCTTTCCAATTTTTAAAATGCTCCATAATATAATTATGAGTAACCA